>NW_024607942.1:0-27500 GCF_018296145.1 Oncorhynchus tshawytscha
CTCTAGGCTTCTTCCTAGGTTTTGGCCTTTCTAGGAGTTTTTCCTAGCCACCGTGCTTCTACACCTGCATTGCTTGCTGTTTGGGGTTTTAGGCTGGGTTTCTGTACAGCACTTTGAGATATCAGTTGATGTACGAAGGGCTATATAAATACATTTGATTTGATGTAAATCTTTATCCAATCGGATGGGAAACCTAGTTAGGTTGGGACCAAGGTGTTCCTGTTTCCTGAGGGCTCTTCCTGATAGGTATGACCCGTTGCCAAGCAACCAGGGAAACCCACCAGACGAGTAACCTGATTCTGAAGCACATGACGTCGCTCCTAACTCTCCCAGAGGCTGAGACGATAGCGTTACTGAAATGAACAGAGAAATACATGTCCTCGGTTAATGATGATGATGCTCCTGACAGGAACAGCAGGAAGAGGAAGGAATCTGATTGTCTGCTCTCAAAAGGAGACACAACATAACAGAAGACCGATGCACCCAGACGCTGGTTGAAAGATGAAGAAAACCCTGCTGTTCAAAAGCATATTGTTCATTAGACTAGATGCCAGGTTCTGGGGCTGAACGTAACAAGCATCCCGCACTGAGAGCAGGGTGTGGGGGTGCAGACCCTGATGAGTCTTCGGTTGTTAGATTTGTACATTTTTTACATTGGAGCAGCAGGCAAAGCGAACAATGTTGATACAATTGTATCAATTATAACCCAGAACAAAGACCAGTCTGAGTAGACTTCACAGCCTCATTTTTTTTTGCACGCAATGAATTCATTAAAAACCTACAAATGTGATTTTCTAAGGAAATGTTTTTTCTTCTCATTTTGTCTGTCATAGTAAACGGTTAAAAAAAGGACCATACATGATGAAAATTACAGGCCTCTCATCTTTTTAAGTGGGAGAACTTGCACAATTGGTGGCCTGACTAAATACTTTTTGCCCCACTGTGTCACAGATGAGTAAAAAAAAGGACCCATATGTGGCCAGAGGATTTTTAAAAAACAAAAACAGGAATAAGTATTTGGCCAGAAGTTAAAAACAGGACCCATATGTGGCCAGAGGATTAAAAACAGGACCCATATGTGGCCAGAGGTTAAAACAGGACCCATATGTGGCCAAACTCCACTATGGTCAAGAAAAGAACAAAAACAGGACCAAAATTGTGGCCACCAGGTTAAAAACTGAATCTGCAATAGGTAAGCAGAGGTTTGAAGAAATCAATGTGGGAGCCAGAGGTAAAAAACAAAAACAGGACCCTGATAATGTGGCCAGAGGATAAAATCAGGACCCTATGTGGTCAGATGATCAAAAACAGGAGCAATGTGGCCAGAGGATAAAAAAACAGGACCATATGTGGCCAGAGGATGGGAAAAAACAGGACCCATATGTGGCCAGAGGATAAAAAAAACAGGACCCATATGTGGCCAGAGGATAAAAAACAGGACCCATATGTGGCCAGAGGAGGATAAAACAGGACCCATATGTGGCCAGAGGTCATAAAAACAGGACCAAAATGTGGCCAGAGGTAAAAAAACAGGACCCATATGTGGCCAGAGGTTAAAAAAACAGGACCCATATGTGGCCAGAGGTTAAAAAAAACAGGACCCATATGTGGCCTGAGGTTAAAACAGGACCCATATGTGGTTCAGTGTAAAAACAGGACCCATATGTGGCCAGAGGTTAAAAAAACAGGACCATTATGTGGCCAGAGGTTCAGCAAAACAGGACCCATATGTGGCCAGAGGTTAAAAACAGGACCCTGGAGTGGCCAGCCAGTTAAAACCCCCAGGAAAATATGTGGCCAGAGGTTAAAAACAGGACATATGTGAGATCTGCAGAGGAATGGGCCAAAAACAGGACCCAGTGTGGCCAAGGTTAAAAACAGACTTACAGAAAAGGACCCTGTCATGTGGCCAGAGGTATATAAAAACAGGACTTTTGTTATGTGGCCAGATTTTCCACCAAATTTGCAAAGGACCCATTAAAATCCACAAATGTGATTTTCTGGATTTTTTTTCTTCCATTTTGTCTGGCATAGTTGAAGTGTACCTATGATGAAAAACAGGACCTCATCTTTTTAAGTGGGGAACTTGCACAATTGGTGGCTGACTAAAACTTTTTGCCCCACTGTGTGGCCAGAGGTAAAAACAGGACCCATATGTGGCCAGAGGTAAAAAAAAACAGGACCCATATGTGGCCAGAGGTTAAAAACAGGACCCATATGTGGCCAGAGGTAAAAAAAAAAAAAAAAAAAACAGGACCCATATGTGGCCAGAGGTAAAAAAAAAAACAGGACCCATATGTGGCCAGAGGATTAAAAACAGGACCCATATGTGGCCAGAGGTTAAAAAAACAGGACCCATATGTGGCCAGAGGTTAAAAACAGGACCCATATGTGGCCAGAGGTTAAAAACAGGACCCATATGTGGCCAGAGGTTAAAAACAGGACCCATATGTGGCCAGAGGTTAAAAAACAGGACCCATATGTGGCCAGAGGTAAAAAACAGGACCCATATGTGGCCAGAGGATTAAAAAAACAGGACCCATATGTGGCCAGAGGATTTTAAAAAACAGGACCCATATGTGGCCAGAGGATTTTAAAAAACAGGACCCATATGTGGCCAGAGGATTAAAAAAACAGGACCCATATGTGGCCAGAGGATAAAAAAAAACAGGACCCATATGTGGCCAGAGGATAAAAACAGGACCCATATGTGGCCAGAGGATAAAAAAAAACAGGACCCATATGTGGCCAGAGGATAAAAAAAAACAGGACCCATATGTGGCCAGAGGATAAAAAAACAGGACCCATATGTGGCCAGAGGATAAAAAAAAACAGGACCCATATGTGGCCAGAGGATAAAAAAAACAGGACCCATATGTGGCCAGAGGATAAAAAAAAAAAACAGGACCCATATGTGGCCAGAGGATAAAAAAAACAGGACCCATATGTGGCCAGAGGATAAAAACAGGACCCATATGTGGCCAGAGGATAAAAAAAAAACAGGACCCATATGTGGCCAGAGGATAAAAACAGGACCCATATGTGGCCAGAGGATAAAAACAGGACCCATATGTGGCCAGAGGTTAAAAACAGGACCCATATGTGGCCAGAGGTTAAAAACAGGACCCATATGTGGCCAGAGGTTAAAAACAGGACCCATATGTGGCCAGAGGTTAAAAACAGGACCCATATGTGGCCAGAGGTTAAAAACAGGACCCATATGTGGCCAGAGGTTAAAAACAGGACCCATATGTGGCCAGAGGTTAAAAACAGGACCCATATGTGGCCAGAGGTTAAAAACAGGACCCATATGTGGCCAGAGGTTAAAAACAGGACCCATATGTGGCCAGAGGTTAAAAACAGGACCCATATGTGGCCAGAGGTTAAAAACAGGCTTTTTTAGGTGGCTTTTTTTTTTTTTTTTTCCAAATCTGGTTCTCACGGATGTGACGTACTTTCACAAACCACGTCGCAGGCTGTTTTAAACTAATCCCGGGTTGCTAATTACTGGTTTGACAACAAACAATGTTCACTCATGTTACCTAGATAGCGAACAACCTGCTAACTTAACAGTAGGTCTAGGCACATCTGATTGGCCCAGGAAGAAAGGGAGGGGGCAGGAGAGAGAGCGAAGAGGAGAAAGAGGAGAGCGAGAGAGAGATAAAAAAAAAAGGGAGATAGAAATGACATCTCTACATCCTGTTCCAGAGGCAGAGCGACCATGGGAGAGAGAGCATCATTGTTGTTACCACGGCAACCTGCTGTTGCAGGCACAGAGCTGACACCATAGTGTCGGTGAACAGACTCAGAAAGAGGAGTTGAAAATTATCCTGCTGCTGCTTTTCCTGGAACACAAGGGGATGAACGATCCCACAGGGAAAGGCAGACAGAAACCGCTCTAGGAAAGGACAGGAGGACAGAAACACTCAGAGAGCAGTAGAACTGTGACCTTGTCTTGATTGGGTTTCCCCCAGGGTAAGGTAGACAGAAACCGTTCCAGGGCAGTGTCATCAGTAACCAGACACCAATCTGTCCTCTGTACAGACGTCACAACACCAGGGGACTGTCTTTTCCTTCCAGGGTCATCTGTCATTGTAGACCCTCGTATTTTCTGCTGTGTAAGTTTCACAGCCATGTTTATTTGACCTTTATTTAACTAGGCAAGTCAGTTAAGAACACATTTCTTATTTTCAATGACGGCCTAGGAAACAGTGGGTGACCTGGCCTAGGAAACAGTGGGTGACCTGGCCTAGGAAACAGTGGGTGACCTGGCCTAGGAAACAGTGGGTGACCTGGCCTAGGAACAGTGGGTGAACTGGTCTAGGAACAGTGGGTGAACTGGCCTAGGAACAGTGGGTGAACTGGTCTAGGAACAGTGGGTGAACTGGCCTAGGAACAGTGGGTGAACTGGCCTAGGAACAGTGGGTGAACTGGCCTAGGAACAGTGGGTGAACTGGCCTAGGAACAGTGGGTGAACTGGTCTAGGAACAGTGGGTGAACTGGTCTAGGAACAGTGGGTTAACTGGCCTAGGAACAGTGGGTGAACTGGCCTAGGAACAGTGGGTGAACTGGTCTAGGAACAGTGGGTGAACTGGTCTAGGAACAGTGGGTGAACTGGTCTAGGAACAGTGGGTGAACTGGTCTAGGAACAGTGGGTGAACTGGTCTAGGAACAGTGGGTGAACTGCCTTGTTCACGTGAACACTTTGGCTGTCGGGCCTCTGTCTGTATCAGTGTGGTGCATTCATGTGAAAGGTCATAGGTTCATGTGAAAGGTCATAGGTTCATGTGATGTGTAAATGGTCCCGCCACGCTACAGCCATCCGTGTCCTGCATTACCCATCAGCCACTGGGGGGGAATGATTCTTCTGAAATCAAAGGAAAGCTGCTATACATTACCGCTGGCTCGCATTGCCTCATGTCCGACACACATTAAAATACACTTTATTTAGTTGTCAAAAATGACTAAAATGGCCCGCTGTTTTGGTAAACTAGGCTCCCTTTCATTTGGGTCACATCACATCTGTATCCATGTCTCAGTTGTCCCAAGGCTTAAAAACCCTTCTTTAACCAGTCTCCTCCCCTTCATCTACACTGATCGAAGATGATCTAACAAGTGACATCCATGAGGGATCATATCTTTCACCTGGATTCACCTGGTCAGTCTGCGTCATGCAAAGAACAGGTGTTCTTCATGTTTTGTATACTCAGTGTTTGTGGCCTTGTCCTACCAACATATTGTTTTGCATAACATCTTATTCTCTTCCCAACAGCAGAAATATTACAATTATATACAATAATAATATTATATAACAATTATCAGGCCATGTAAACTTCCTAATTCAGCCTACATAAATGTTACACGCAACAAACTGATACACGCAAGCAGAGAGAATAGAGTTACATTCAAAATAGTGATTACCCCAGTCAGCTATAGAGGTAATTCCCCCAGTCAGCTATAGAGGGTAATTCCCCCAGTCAGCTATAGAGGGGTAATTATCCCAGTCAGCTATAGAAATTACCCCAGTCAGCTATAGAGGGGTAATTACATCCTATAGAGGGGTTATTATTATCCCAGTCAGCTATAGAGGGGTTATTATCCCAGAGCTATAGAGGGTTATTATCCCAGTCAGCTATAGAGGGGTTATTATCCCAGTCAGCTATAGAGGGGTTATTATCCCAGTCAGCTATAGAGGGGTTATTATCCCAGTCAGCTATAGAGGGGTATTACCAGTCAGCTATAGAGGTTATTATTATCCCAGTCAGCTATAGAGGGTTATTATCCCAGTCAGCCATAGAGGGTTATTATCCCAGTCAGCTATAGAGGGTTATTATCCCAGTCAGCTATAGAGGGTAATTACCCCAGTCAGCTATAGAGGGGTTATTATTATCCCAGTCAGCTATAGAGGGTTATTATCCCAGTCAGCTATAGAGGGGTTATTATCCCAGTCAGCATAGAGGGGTTATTATCCCAGTCAGCTATAGAGGGGTTATTATCCCAGTCAGCTCAAAGAGGGGTTATTATCCCTTTTCCTTCTGTGCCTCACAGTGTTACCATGGCTACGCTCAGTAGGCTACTAGTAATGTTACCATGGCTATGTTCAGTAGGCTACCAGGGACGCTCAGTAGGCTACTAGTAATGTTACCATGGCTACGCCCAGTAGTCTACTATGGCTACGTTCAGATGCAAAACATTCTGGCTGCAGATAGATATCCCATGAATAGAGATAACAATCAACATGGCAGAGGCGTGTTTGTTCTACATAGAGATTTCTATCAGAAAGTTATTTAAACGTTAAGGCCCTGCTGAACGCGCCCCAGGTTGCTAGCAAAATCTAGCTAATGAGGTAACATTAATTTTACGTGTGTCAGCACTCGGCGGCCCTGCTTCTGTGAGCTTGTGTGGCCTACCACTTTGTGGCCGAGCCGTTGTTGCTCCTAGACGCTTTCACTTCACAATAACAGGACTTACAGTCGACCGGGCCAGCTCAAGCAAACCTTGTTGGAAAGGTGGCATCCTATGACAGTGCCACTTTGAAAGTTACTGAGCTCTTCAGTAAGGGCCATTCTACTGCCAATGTTTGTCTATGGAGATTGCATGGCTGTGTGCTTGATTTTATACACCTGTCAGCAACAGATGTGGCTGAAATAGCCGAATCTACTAATTTGAAGGGGTGTCCACATACTGCTGGGGTCGTTCAGCAAAACGAAAGTAGATCAATGACTGTCGACACACTGTTACATGAAGTTCCACACTGAAGGAGAAGACGCCTCAGTTGGTCACAGAAGGGGAGGTATTTTAGGTAGAAATAGCAATATGAGCAAAACAAACGTGAATCTGCAATTCAATGGGTTTGGGACCCGCACGACCGATGCAGTGGCATCTTAAAAACATTTGAACGGGATCTATATTTTATCTTTATTTAACTAGGCAAGTCAGTTAAGAACAAATTCTTATTTTCAATGACGGCCTAGAACAGTGGGTTAACTGCCTGTTCAGGGGCAGAACGACAGATTTGTACCTTGTCACCTAGGGGGGTTTGAACTTGAAACCTTCCGGTTACTAGTCCAACGCTCTAACCACTAGGCTACCCTGCCACCCCCATATCCCTGACAGTTACCCATATCTGGCAAGCTGGTTTTATAGCTCGGCCATTTATTCCTTTAGATTGACATCATTCCCCAAAATAGGTTTATGAAGCTAGCTAGCTACGTTTCTTAGGCTCCGCACTATGAGTCAGAGCCACTTTTAATGTCATATTCTCATTTGCCACCGCTAAAAATCCATGTCATCTATATGTATGTTTATTAGCTAGCATCGAAATTGTCTCACATGCCACCAGAGTTTGACACTTGATTACAGTTTGCATATCAACACCGCAAGAGACCCACAGATGGTCATCGGGTTCTGTAACGTACCTCTCCTGTTTGAGAACATATTCCAGCATCTTGATCCTCCTAACCAGGTCCTTCTTCAGGTTCTCCTGTCCTTTCCTCTCTCCCTGGAGGAACGCCGTCTGAGCCTGGAGGAGAAACATAATATCAGTCATCACCAATACATTCTCCTGTCCTTTCCTCTCTCCCTGGAGAGTCTGAGCCTGGAGGAAACATATAGCATGCCATTAACAGACAGTATCAACTCCACTTTCCTCTGGCCTTGCAGGAAGTCTAGCTAGGCCTAGAGAGGGAAAAGGCATCCCAATCAACACTCAATTCATTCAGCAGACTGTTTCATCAGCATCATTCGTATGTCAATATACCTGCATTAACTTGGATATATTTCTGTGTCCGAGATAATGCTCACATTCTAGATTACTTAATTGTTAGTCTTGTGAGAAATTCTCTTTTCCATAAGAAGCTGAACAGACTGCGGGGACACAGATGCAGCAGACTGCGGGGACACAGACTGCAGGGGGACACAGACTGCGGGGGACACAGACTGCGGGGGACACAGACTGCGGGGGACACAGACTGCGGGGGACACAGACTGCGGGGGACACAGACTGCGGGGACACAGGGGACACAGACTGCGGGGGGACACAGACTGCGGGGGACACAGACTGCGGGGGACACAGACTGCAGGGGGACACAGACTGCGGGGGACACAGACTGCGGGGGACACAGACTGCGGGGGACGGGGGGACACAGACTGCGGGGGACACAGACTGCGGGGGACACAGACTGCGGGGGGACACAGACTGCGGGGGACACAGACTGCGGGGGACACAGACTGCGGGGGACACAGACTGCGGGGGACACAGATGCGGGGGACACAGACTGCGGGGGACACAGACTGCGGGGGACACAGACTGCGGGGACACAGACTGCGGGGGACACAGACTGCGGGGGACACAGACTGCGGGGGACACAGACTGCGGGGGACACAGACTGCGGGGGACACAGAAGGCAGAATGCATTCTAGAGGAATGCCCTCTGCCTCGAGTAGTGATTCATGTTGTGTTGATGTTCTAAGCAGACGGTGGGAGATCGCCAGCCCAACGTCAGACTTATTCAAGCTCTGGGATGTCCAGAATAGTTTGGCAGTATTGTCCTTCTTGATATAGAGTGTCTAATGTAACCCCACACAAATGGCTGGGAAATGGAACTTGCAAAGACCAAAAGGGGCTAAAACATTATCTCATCATCCCAGCCACCTCCACCTCCACCTCCACCTCCACCTCCACCTCCACCTCCACCTCGCCAGTGTCTCTTCAACAGACAGCTTTTGGCTAGGTGACTTTGAAGCAAGGCAAGGTATGCCTCAGTTCATAAATACAATAATACATATTGTATGCAATAAAATAATTTTTACCAAAGTATTTTCTTATTTTAAAAATAAACTGCGTTGTTGGTTAAGGACTTTAAAGCATTTCACAGTAAGGTCTACACTGTTGGTTAAGGGCTTGTCAGTCAGCATTTCACAGTAAGGTCTACACTGTTGGTTAAGGGCTTGTCTCAGTTCAGCATTTCACAGTAAGGTCTACACTGTTGGTTAAGGGCTGGTCAGTCAGCATTTCACAGTAAGGTCTACACTGTTGGTTAAGGAGCTTGTCAGTCAGCATTTCACAGTAAGGTCTACACTGTTGGTTAAGGGCTTGTCAGTCAACCCACCTCCAGCTTTCACAGTAAGGTCCACACTGTTGGTAAAAGAGCTTGTCAGTCAGCATTTCACAGTAAGGTCCACACCGCATGTGACAAATAACACAACCCACCTCCAGCTCATCGTAAACCACAACCCACCTCCAGCTCATCGTAAACCACAACCCAGCTCATCGTAAACCACAACCCGCCTCATCGTAAACCACAACCCGCCTCATCGTAAAACCACAACCCGCCTCATCGTAAACCACAACCCGCCTCATCGTAAACCACAACCCCCACATCATCGTAAACCACCTCATCGTAAACCACCTCATCGTAAACCACCTCATCGTAAACCACCTCATCGTAAACCACCTCATCGTAAACCACCTCATCGTAAACCACCTCATCGTAAAACCACAACCCACCTCATCGTAAAACCACAACCCACCTCATCGTAAACCACAACCCACCTCATCGTAAACCACAACCCACCTCATCGTAAACCACAACCCACCTCATCGTAAACCACAACCCACCTCATCGTAAACCACAACCCACCTCATCGTAAACCACAACCCACCTCATCGTAAACCACAACCCACCCACCTGCAGCTCATCGTAAACCACAACCCACCTCATCGTAAACCACAACCCACCTGCAGCTCATCGTAAACACAACCCACCTCCAGCTCATCGTAAACACAACCCACCCAGCTCATCGTAAACACAACCCACCTGCAGCTCATCGTAAACACAACCCACCTGCAGCTCATCGTAAACACAACCCACCTGCAGCTCATCGTAAACACAACCCACCTGCAGCTCATCGTAAACACAACCCACCTGCAGCTCATCGTAAACACAACCCACCTGCAGCTCATCGTAAACGTAAACAACCCCCGTGCAGCTCATCGTAAACACAACCCACGTGCAGCTCATCGTCATCGTAAACACAACCCACGTGCAGCTCATCGTAAACACAACCCACCTGCAGCTCATCGTAAACACAACCCACCTGCAGCTCATCGTAAACACAACCCACCTGCAGCTCATCGTAAACACAACCCACCTGCAGCTCATCGTAAACACAACCCACCTGCAGCTCATCGTAAACCACAACCCACCTGCAGCTCATCGTAAACGTAAACACAACCCACCTCCAGCTCATCGTAAACCACAACCCACCTCCAGCTCATCGTAAACCACAACCCACCTCCAGCTAAACCACAACCCACCTCCAGCTCATCGTAAACCACAACCCACCTCCAGCTCATCGTAAACCACAACCCACCTCCAGCTCATCGTGTGCGACGACGCGCTGAAGACTCCCTACACCGTTTGCTTGAACGGCGAATGGGAAGCGCGCTTCAATTACCGGTTGAGATATAAAAATAGTACCTCTTAAAAACGGTGATAAAAACAGTTAACACACGATTGCATGTAGAAAATGTTGTGCAATGACTGAGGCTTATGAAAGTGCACTCCAGCAGCAACGAACGAACGGTTTGAGGACAGCAGCAGTAGTTCTCACCCTGTCTAACAGATTTACCGCTCAAACCAGGCAGATTGACCTATTGACCCGTTAAGCATGACCTGTCAAACGTATTCCATCAATGAATAGGATCAAAAGCAAATGATGTTTCTTCAGACAACTGGCACAGAGTTTATTTTAAAAATTGGCTTATTTTTTTTTTAAATCAACCAAAAGCCGGCTATTACCAGCAAACGGAACCCTGGACACACACGGTTCAGCACATTAGACAGGCTACCCAGACCAACACAGTCTTCTAGTCCTACCACAGGGCAGGGGACACTCAACACCTTACAGCATAACACAGTTAAACAGGGAACAGTCAGGAGATGAGCCCAACCAGAACACTGTCTTTAGTCCGTAGCAAGTGGGCACCACAGAATCTGGGACAGCGAGACAATCAAGAAGGAGTATTTTTTGAGTGAGTGAGAGATTCTCTTTGAAAGCAGCACTGTTGATGTCTAAAACAAAATGAGTCACAGCTGCTTAAACCAGATTTAAATAAATGTGAGCTTCATTTCACATCCACCCACCATCCTCCTCCAAGACAGTCCCCACAACATCCTTCTATAGAAACATCCAGAACATCCTCCTCCAAGACAGTCCCACAACATCCTTCTATAGAAACATCCAGAACATCCTCCGAACCCAGACAGGCTCTCTCCATCTGGAACATAACATGTACACACTGTAGGCTATAGAAAAACTCTCCGTCTGTTCAGTCTACAGAGACGAGAGATTAAACCACTTATTCATCTGAGACTAATGATTTGTCTGTGAAGCTGAAGTCGTCCACATTGGACAGTAGAGAGAAACACTCCATACAGTTACTAATCACAATATTACTTTTGGACGATATTATATTGGTACTTGGACAACATTTTTGAAATTATATTCGTTTTTTTGCTAGGCAGAGTTAAAAATAGTCTGTATCTGCGCCAAAATACTGGTAAAAATGTTAAGGACATATTTCCATGACTAATCAATACTAATTTCCTTATGTTCGCTCTCATCTCCTCACAATATGTTTGGAACATCAAATGGCAGTAGGGAATCAACTAAAATGTGCTGACCCTAGTAGGGAATCAACTAAAATGTGCTGACCCTAGTAGGGAATCAACTAAAATGTGCTGACCTAGTAGGGAATCAACTAAAATGTGCTGACCCTAGTAGGGAATCAACTAAAATGTGCTGACCCTAGTAGGGAATCAACTAAAATGTGCTGACCCTAGTAGGGAATCAACTAAAATGTGCTGACCCTAGTAGGGAATCGACTAGACGCATTGACCCTAGTGGGAATCGACTGAACGCGTTGACCCTAGTGGGGAATCGACTAAAATGTGCTGACCCTAGTGGGGAATCGACTAGACGCGTTGACCCTAGTGGGGAATCGACTAGACGCGTTGACCTAGTGGGGAATCGACTAGACGCGTTGACCCTAGTGGGGAATCGACTAGACGCGTTGACCCTAGTGGGGAATCGACTAGACGCGTTGACCTAGTGGGGAATCGACTAGACGCGTTGACCCTAGTGGGGAATCGACTAGACGCGTTGACCCTAGTGGGGAATCGACTAGACGCGTTGACCCTAGTGGGGAATCAACTAGACGTATTGACCCTAGTGGGGAATCAACTAGACGTATTGACCCGAGTAGGGAATCAACTAGACGTATTGACCCTAGTAGGGAATCAACTAGACGTATTGACCCGAGTAGGGAATCAACTAGACGTATTGACCCGAGTAGGGAATCAACTAGACGTATTGACCCGAGTGGGGAATCAACTAGACGTATTGACCCTAGTGGGGAATCAACTAGACGTATTGACCCGAGTAGGGAATCAACTAGACGTATTGACCCTAGTGGGGAATCAACTAGACGTATTGACCCTAGTAGGGAATCAACTAGACGTATTGACCCTAGTAGGGAATCAACTAGACGTATTGACCCTAGTAGGGAATCAACTAGACGTATTGACCCTAGTAGGGAATCAACTAGACGTATTGACCCTAGTAGGGAATCAACTAGACGTATTGACCCGAGTAGGGAATCAACTAGACGTATTGACCCTAGTAGGGAATCGACTAGACGTATTGACCTAGTAGGGAATCAACTAGACGTATTGACTCTAGTAGGGAATCAACTAGACGTATTGACCTAGTAGGGAATCAACTAGACGTATTGACCTAGTAGGGAATCAACTAGACGTATTGACCCGAGTGGGGAATCAACTAGATGTAGGGAATCAACTAGACGTATTGACCCTAGTAGGGAATCAACTAGACGTATTGACCCTAGTAGGGAATCAACTAGACGTATTGACCTAGTAGGGAATCAACTAGACGTATTGACCCTAGTAGGGAATCAACTAGACGTATTGACCCTAGTAGGGAATCAACTAGACGTATTGACCTAGTAGGGAATCAACTAGACGTATTGACCTAGTAGGGAATCAACTAGACGTATTGACCCTAGTAGGGAATCGACTAGACGTATTGACCCTAGTAGGGAATCAACTAGATGTAGGGAATCGACTAGACGTATTGACCCTAGTAGGGAATCAACTAGACGTATTGACCCTAGTAGGGAATCAACTAGACGTATTGACCCTAGTAGGGAATCAACTAGACGTATTGACCCGAGTAGGGAATCAACTAGACGTATTGACCTAGTAGGGAATCAACTAGACGTATTGACCTAGTAGGGAATCGACTAGACGTATTGACCCTAGTAGGGAATCAACTAGATGTAGGGAATCGACTAGACGTATTGACCCTAGTAGGGAATCAACTAGACGTATTGACCCTAGTAGGGAATCAACTAGACGTATTGACCCTAGTAGGGAATCAACTAGACGTATTGACCCTAGTAGGGAATCGACTAGACGTATTGACCCTAGTAGGGAATCAACTAGATGTAGGGAATCGACTAGACGTATTGACCTAGTAGGGAATCAACTAGACGTATTGACCTAGTAGGGAATCAACTAGACGTATTGACCCTAGTAGGGAATCGACTAGACGTATTGACCCGAGTAGGGAATCAACTAGACGTATTGACCTAGTAGGGAATCAACTAGACGTATTGACCCTAGTAGGGAATCGACTAGACGTATTGACCTAGTAGGGAATCAACTAGATGTAGGGAATCGACTAGACGTATTGACCCTAGTAGGGAATCAACTAGACGTATTGACCTAGTAGGGAATCAACTAGACGTATTGACCCTAGTAGGGAATCAACTAGACGTATTGACCCGAGTAGGGAATCAACTAGACGTATTGACCTAGTAGGGAATCAACTAGACGTATTGACCCTAGTAGGGAATCAACTAGACGTATTGACCCTAGTAGGGAATCGACTAGACGTATTGACCCTAGTAGGGAATCGACTAGACGTATTGACCCTAGTAGGGAATCGACTAGACGTATTGACCCTAGTAGGGAATCAACTAGACGTATTGACCCTAGTAGGGAATCAACTAGACGTATTGACCCTAGTAGGGAATCAACTAGACGTATTGACCCTAGTAGGGAATCGACTAGACGTATTGACCCTAGTAGGGAATCGACTAGACGTATTGACCCTAGTAGGGAATCAACTAGACGTATTGACCTAGTAGGGAATCGACTAGACGTATTGACCCTAGTGGGGAATCGACTAGACGTATTGACCCTAGTAGGGAATCAACTAGACGTATTGACCCGAGTAGGGAATCAACTAGACGTATTGACCCTAGTAGGGAATCAACTAGACGTATTGACCCGAGTAGGGAATCGACCCGTATTGACCCTAGTAGGGAATCAACTAGACGTATTGACCCTAGTAGGGAATCAACTAGACGTATTGACCCTAGTAGGGAATCAACTAGACGTATTGACCCGAGTAGGGAATCGACTAGACGTATTGACCCTAGTAGGGAATCAACTAGACGTATTGACCCTAGTAGGGAATCAACTAGACGTATTGACCCTAGTAGGGAATCAACTAGACGTATTGACCCTAGTAGGGAATCAACTAGACGTATTGACCTAGTAGGGAATCAACTAGACGTATTGACCCTAGTAGGGAATCGACTAGACGTATTGACCCTAGTAGGGAATCGACTAGACGTATTGACCTAGTAGGGAATCAACTAGACGTATTGACCCTAGTAGGGAATCAACTAGACGTATTGACCCTAGTAGGGAATCAACTAGACGTATTGACCCTAGTAGGGAATCGACTAGACGTATTGACCCTAGTAGGGAATCGACTAGACGTATTGACCCTAGTAGGGAATCAACTAGACGTATTGACCCTAGTAGGGAATCAACTAGACGTATTGACCCTAGTAGGGAATCAACTAGACGTATTGACCCTAGTAGGGAATCAACTAGACGTATTGACCCTAGTAGGGAATCAACTAGACGTATTGACCCTAGTAGGAATCAACTAGACGTATTGACCCTAGTAGGGAATCAACTAGACGTATTGACCCTAGTAGGGAATCAACTAGACGTATTGACCCGAGTAGGGAATCAACTAGACGTATTGACCCTAGTAGGGAATCAACTAGACGTATTGACCCGAGTAGGGAATCAACTAGACGTATTGACCCGAGTAGGGAATCAACTAGACGTATTGACCCGAGTAGGGAATCAACTAGACGTATTGACCCGAGTAGGGAATCAACTAGACGTATTGACCCTAGTAGGGAATCAACTAGACGTATTGACCCTAGTAGGGAATCAACTAGACGTATTGACCCGAGTAGGGAATCAACTAGACGTATTGACCCGAGTAGGGAATCAACTAGACGTATTGACCCTAGTAGGGAATCGACTAGACGTATTGACCCTAGTAGGGAATCAACTAGACGTATTGACCCTAGTAGGGAATCAACTAGACGTATTGACCCTAGTAGGGAATCAACTAGACGTATTGACCCTAGTAGGGAATCAACTAGACGTATTGACCTAGTGGGGAATCAACTAGACGTATTGACCCTAGTAGGGAATCAACTAGACGTATTGACCCTAGTAGGGAATCAACTAGACGTATTGACCCTAGTAGGGAATCAACTAGACGTATTGACCTAGTAGGGAATCAACTAGACGTATTGACCCTAGTAGGGAATCAACTAGACGTATTGACCCTAGTAGGGAATCAACTAGACGTATTGACCCGAGTAGGGAATCAACTAGACGTATTGACCTAGTAGGGAATCGACTAGACGTATTGACCCTAGTAGGGAATCAACTAGACGTATTGACCCTAGTAGGGAATCAACTAGACGTATTGACCCTAGTAGGGAATCAACTAGACGTATTGACCCGAGTGGGGAATCAACTAGATGTAGGGAATCAACTAGACGTATTGACCTAGTAGGGAATCAACTAGACGTATTGACCCTAGTAGGGAATCAACTAGACGTATTGACCCTAGTAGGGAATCAACTAGACGTATTGACCCTAGTAGGGAATCAACTAGACGTATTGACCCTAGTAGGGAATCGACTAGACGTATTGACCCTAGTAGGGAATCAACTAGACGTATTGACCCTAGTAGGGAATCAACTAGACGTATTGACCCTAGTAGGGAATCGACTAGACGTATTGACCCTAGTAGGGAATCGACTAGACGTATTGACCCTAGTAGGGAATCAACTAGATGTAGGGAATCAACTAGACGTATTGACCCTAGTAGGGAATCAACTAGACGTATTGACCCTAGTAGGGAATCAACTAGACGTATTGACCCTAGTAGGGAATCAACTAGACGTATTGACCCGAGTAGGGAATCAACTAGACGTATTGACCCTAGTAGGGAATCAACTAGACGTATTGACCCTAGTAGGGAATCGACTAGACGTATTGACCCTAGTAGGGAATCAACTAGATGTAGGGAATCGACTAGACGTATTGACCCTAGTAGGGAATCAACTAGACGTATTGACCCTAGTAGGGAATCAACTAGACGTATTGACCTAGTAGGGAATCAACTAGACGTATTGACCCTAGTAGGGAATCGACTAGACGTATTGACCTAGTAGGGAATCAACTAGATGTAGGGAATCGACTAGACGTATTGACCCTAGTAGGGAATCAACTAGACGTATTGACCCTAGTAGGGAATCAACTAGACGTATTGACCCTAGTAGGGAATCGACTAGACGTATTGACCCGAGTAGGGAATCAACTAGACGTATTGACCCTAGTAGGGAATCAACTAGACGTATTGACCCTAGTAGGGAATCGACTAGACGTATTGACCCTAGTAGGGAATCAACTAGATGTAGGGAATCGACTAGACGTATTGACCCTAGTAGGGAATCAACTAGACGTATTGACCCTAGTAGGGAATCAACTAGACGTATTGACCCTAGTAGGGAATCAACTAGACGTATTGACCCGAGTAGGGAATCAACTAGACGTATTGACCCTAGTAGGGAATCAACTAGACGTATTGACCCTAGTAGGGAATCAACTAGACGTATTGACCCTAGTAGGGAATCGACTAGACGTATTGACCCTAGTAGGGAATCGACTAGACGTATTGACCCTAGTAGGGAATCAACTAGACGTATTGACCCTAGTAGGGAATCAACTAGACGTATTGACCCTAGTAGGGAATCAACTAGACGTATTGACCCTAGTAGGGAATCGACTAGACGTATTGACCCTAGTAGGGAATCAACTAGACGTATTGACCCTAGTAGGGAATCAACTAGACGTATTGACCTAGTAGGGAATCGACTAGACGTATTGACCCTAGTGGGGAATCGACTAGACGTATTGACCCTAGTAGGGAATCAACTAGACGTATTGACCCGAGTAGGGAATCAACTAGACGTATTGACCCTAGTAGGGAATCAACTAGACGTATTGACCCGAGTAGGGAATCGACTAGACGTATTGACCCTAGTAGGGAATCAACTAGACGTATTGACCCTAGTAGGGAATCAACTAGACGTATTGACCCTAGTAGGGAATCAACTAGACGTATTGACCCGAGTAGGGAATCGACTAGACGTATTGACCCTAGTAGGGAATCGACTAGACGTATTGACCCTAGTAGGGAATCGACTAGACGTATTGACCCTAGTAGGGAATCAACTAGACGTATTGACCCTAGTAGGGAATCAACTAGACGTATTGACCCTAGTAGGGAATCAACTAGACGTATTGACCCTAGTAGGGAATCGACTAGACGTATTGACCCTAGTAGGGAATCGACTAGACGTATTGACCCTAGTAGGGAATCGACTAGACGTATTGACCCGAGTAGGGAATCGACTAGACGTATTGACCCGAGTAGGGAATCAACTAGACGTATTGACCCTAGTAGGGAATCAACTAGACGTATTGACCCTAGTAGGGAATCAACTAGACGTATTGACCCTAGTAGGGAATCAACTAGACGTATTGACCCTAGTAGGGAATCAACTAGACGTATTGACCCGAGTAGGGAATCAACTAGACGTATTGACCCGAGTAGGGAATCAACTAGACGTATTGACCCTAGTAGGGAATCAACTAGACGTATTGACCCGAGTAGGGAATCAACTAGACGTATTGACCCGAGTAGGGAATCAACTAGACGTATTGACCCGAGTAGGGAATCAACTAGACGTATTGACCCGAGTAGGGAATCAACTAGACGTATTGACCCTAGTAGGGAATCAACTAGACGTATTGACCCTAGTAGGGAATCAACTAGACGTATTGACCCGAGTAGGGAATCAACTAGACGTATTGACCCTAGTAGGGAATCAACTAGACGTATTGACCCGAGTAGGGAATCAACTAGACGTATTGACCCTAGTAGGGAATCAACTAGACGTATTGACCCTAGTAGGGAATCAACTAGACGTATTGACCCTAGTAGGGAATCAACTAGACGTATTGACCCTAGTAGGGAATCAACTAGACGTATTGACCCGAGTAGGGAATCAACTAGACGTATTGACCCTAGTAGGGAATCGACTAGACGTATTGACCCTAGTAGGGAATCGACTAGACGTATTGACCCTAGTAGGGAATCAACTAGACGTATTGACCCTAGTAGGGAATCAACTAGACGTATTGACCCTAGTAGGAATCAACTAGACGTATTGACCCTAGTAGGGAATCAACTAGACGTATTGACCCTAGTAGGGAATCAACTAGACGTATTGACCTAGTAGGGAATCAACTAGACGTATTGACCCTAGTAGGGAATCAACTAGACGTATTGACCCTAGTAGGGAATCAACTAGACGTATTGACCCTAGTAGGGAATCGACTAGACGTATTGACCCTAGTAGGGAATCGACTAGACGTATTGACCCTAGTAGGGAATCGACTAGACGTATTGACCCTAGTAGGGAATCGACTAGACGTATTGACCCTAGTAGGGAATCAACTAGACGTATTGACCCTAGTAGGGAATCAACTAGACGTATTGACCCTAGTAGGGAATCAACTAGACGTATTGACCCTAGTAGGGAATCAACTAGACGTATTGACCCTAGTAGGGAATCAACTAGACGTATTGACCCTAGTAGGGAATCAACTAGACGTATTGACCCTAGTAGGGAATCAACTAGACGTATTGACCCGAGTAGGGAATCAACTAGACGTATTGACCCGAGTAGGGAATCAACTAGACGTATTGACCCTAGTAGGGAATCAACTAGACGTATTGACCCGAGTAGGGAATCAACTAGACGTATTGACCCGAGTAGGGAATCGACTAGACGTATTGACCCTAGTAGGGAATCAACTAGACGTATTGACCCTAGTAGGGAATCAACTAGACGTATTGACCCTAGTAGGGAATCAACTAGACGTATTGACCCTAGTAGGGAATCAACTAGACGTATTGACCCTAGTAGGGAATCAACTAGACGTATTGACCCTAGTAGGGAATCAACTAGACGTATTGACCCTAGTAGGGAATCAACTAGACGTATTGACCCTAGTAGGGAATCAACTAGACGTATTGACCCTAGTAGGGAATCAACTAGACGTATTGACCCTAGTAGGGAATCAACTAGACGTATTGACCTAGTAGGGAATCAACTAGACGTATTGACCCTAGTGGGGAATCGACTAGACGCATTGACCCTAGTGGGGAATCGACTAGACGTATTGACCCTAGTGGGGAATCGACTAGACGTATTGACCCTAGTGGGGAATCGACTAGACGCATTGACCCTAGTGGGGAATCGACTAGACGTATTGACCCTAGTAGGGAATCGACTAGACGTATTGACCTAGTAGGGAATCGACTAGACGTATTGACCCTAGTAGGGAATCAACTAGACGTATTGACCCTAGTAGGGAATCAACTAGACGTATTGACCCTAGTAGGGAATCAACTAGACGTATTGACCCTAGTAGGGAATCAACTAGACGTATTGACCCTAGTAGGGAATCAACTAGACGTATTGACCCTAGTAGGGAATCAACTAGACGTATTGACCCTAGTAGGGAATCGACTAGACGTATTGACCCTAGTAGGGAATCAACAACTAGACGTATTGACCCTAGTAGGGAATCGTATTGACCCTAGTAGGGAATCAACTAGACGTATTGACCCTAGTAGGGAATCAACTAGACGTATTGACCCTAGTAGGGAATCAACTAGACGTATTGACCCTAGTAGGGAATCAACTAGACGTATTGACCCTAGTAGGGAATCAACTAGACGTATTGACCCTAGTAGGAATCAACTAGACGTATTGACCCTAGTAGGGAATCAACTAGACGTATTGACCCTAGTAGGGAATCAACTAGATGTATTGACCCTAGTAGGGAATCAACTAGACGTATTGACCCTAGTAGGGAATCAACTAGACGTATTGACCCTAGTAGGGAATCAACTAGACGTATTGACCCTAGTAGGGAATCGACTAGACGTATTGACCCTAGTGGGGAATCGACTAGACGTATTGACCCTAGTGGGGAATCAACTAGACGTATTGACCCTAGTGGGGAATCAACTAGACGTAGGGAATCAACTAGACGTATTGACCCTAGTAGGGAATCAACTAGATGTAGGGAATCAACTAGATGTATTGACCCTAGTAGGGAATCAACTACACAGAACAAAAATATAAAAACACCACAATTTCAAAAGGTTTTACTGAGTTACAGTTCATATAAGGAAATAAGTTCATTCGGCCCTAATCTATGGATTTCACACGAATACAGGGAATACAGACATCTGTTGGTCACAGATACCTTAATAAAAGGCAGTGGATCAGAAAACCAGTCAGTATCTGGTGTGACCACCATTTGCCTCATGCAGCGCGACACATCTCCTTCACAGAGTTGATCAGGCTGGTTGATTTTGGCCTGTGGAATGTTGTCCCACTCTTCAATGGCTGTGCGAAACTGCTGGATATTGGTGGGAACTGGAACACAATGTCGTACCCGTCAATTTAGAGCATCCCAAACATTTTTAGTTTTCTGTTTAACAAGGCAAGTCAGTTATTAAGAACAAATTCTTATTTACAATGACGGCCTAGGATCAGTGGGTTAACTGCTTTGTTCAGGGGGAGAACGACAGATTTGTACCTTGATAGCTCAGGGATTCGATCCAGCAACCTTTCAGTTACTGACCTAACTCTCTAACCACTAGGCTACCCGTCGAAATAGTAGCCAATGCCTACCTGGCAGAAATAGTAGCCAATGCCTACCTGGCAGAAATAGTAGCCAATGCCTACCTGGCAGAAATAGTAGCCAATGCCTACCTGGCAGAAATAGTAGCCAATGCCTGCCTGGCAGAAATAGTAGCCAATGCCTACCTGGCAGAATTAGTAGCCAATGCCTACCTGGCAGAAATAGTAGCCAATGCCTGCCTGGCAGAAATAGTAGCCAATGCCTACCTGGCAGAAATAGTAGCCAATGCCTACCTGGCAGAAATAGTAGCCAATGCCTACCTGGCAGAAATAGTAGCCAATGCCTACCTGGCAGAAATAGTAGCCAATGCCTACCTGGCAGAATTAGTAGCCAATGCCTACCTGGCAGAATTAGTAGCCAATGCCTACCTGGCAGAAATAGTAGCCAATGCCTGCCTGGCAGAAATAGTAGCCAATGCCTACCTGGCAGAAATAGTAGCCAATGCCTACCTGGCAGAAATAGTAGCCAATGCCTACCTGGCAGAAATAGTAGCCAATGCCTACCTGGCAGAAATAGTAGCCAATGCCTACCTGGCAGAAATAGTAGCCAATGCCTACCTGGCAGAATTAGTAGCCAATGCCTACCTGGCAGAAATAGTAGCCAATGCCTGCCTGGCAGAATTAGTAGCCAATGCCTGCCTGGCAGAAATAGTAGCCAATGCCTGCCTGGCAGAAATAGTAGCCAATGCCTACCTGGCAGAAATAGTAGCCAATGCCTGCCTGGCAGAAATAGTAGCCAATGCCTGCCTGGCAGAAATAGTAGCCAATGCCTGCCTGGCAGAAATAGTAGCCAATGCCTACCTGGCAGAAATAGTAGCCAATGCCTACCTGGCAGAAATAGTAGCCAATGCCTGCCTGGCAGAAATAGTAGCCAATGCCTGCCTGGCAGAAATAGTAGCCAATGCCTGCCTGGCAGAAATAGTAGCCAATGCCTGCCTGGCAGAATTAGTAGCCAATGCCTGCCTGGCAGAAATAGTAGCCAATGCCTACCTGGCAGAAATAGTAGCCAATGCCTACCTGGCAGAAATAGTAGCCAATGCCTGCCTGGCAGAAATAGTAGCCAATGCCTACCTGGCAGAAATAGTAGCCAATGCCTGCCTGGCAGAAATAGTAGCCAATGCCTGCCTGGCAGAATTAGTAGCCAATGCCTGCCTGGCAGAATTAGTAGCCAATGCCTACCTGGCAGAAATATATCGTGAAGAAACAGGAGGAGTTATTACCAACATTACAGTCTTCACTCCGACTACCTGACTGGCTAGCTGACTGTCTGGGACTGGCTAGCTGACTGTCTGGGACTGGCTAGCTGACTGTCTGGGACTGGCTAGCTGACTGTCTGGGACTGGCTAGCTGACTGTCTGGGACTGGCTAGCTGACTGTCTGGGACTGGCTAGCTGACTGTCTGGGACTGGCTAGCTGACTGTCTGGGACTGGCTAGCTGACTGTCTGGGACTGGCTAGCTGGTTGACTGGCTGGCTGACTGGCTAGCCGCTTTATCAGGTCAGAGGATAAGGGTCTCCCAGTCCCAGTCCGCTCCAGTCCCAGTCTGCTCCAATGGTTGCATTAGACTCTTGGGAGGGTTATTAAGGGATGAAGATGGGATAGTGTAGGTAGCTTATTCTAAAATGGATGAAGTAGTTCTTCCCCAAAAAACTACACACAATACCCCATAATGACAACGGGTTCAAGTCCGAGCTCTGGCTGGGCAACTCAAGGACATTCAGAGACTCGAAGCGTTGTCTTGGCTGTGTGCTTAGGGACGTTGTCCTGTTGGAAGGTGAACTTCACCCCAGTCTGAGGTCCTGAGTGCTCAGGAACAGATTTTCATCAATGATCTCTGTACTTTGCTCGGTTCATCTTTCCTTCAATCCTGACTAGTCTGAAAAAACACCCCCCAGCATGATGCTGCCACCACCATGCTTCACCGTAGGTATGGTAATGGCCAGGTGATGAGTGATGCGTGGTTTCCACCAGACGTGGCGGTTGGCATTAAGGCCAAAGAGTTCGATTTTGGTTTCATCAGACCACAGAATTTTGGTTTTTCATGGTCAGACTACTTTAGGTGACTTTTGGCCAACTCCAAGCGGGCTGTCATGTGCCTTTTACTGAGGAGTGGTTTCCGTCTGGCCACTCTACCATAAAGTCCGCCTGATTGGTGGACTGCTGCAGAGATGGTTGTTCTTCTGTCAGAGTGACCATCTGGTTCTTGGTCACCTCCCTGACCAGGGCCCATCTCCCTGATTGGTCAGTTTGGCCGGGTGGCCAGCTCCAGGAAGAGTCTTGATGGTTCCAAACTTCTTCCATTTATGAATCATGGCGATCACTGTGTTTTTGGGGATATTCAAAGCAGCAGACATTTTTTGGTGCCTCGACACAATCCTGTCTCGGAGCTCTATGGACAATTCCTTCAACCTAATGGCTTGGCTCTGACTTGCACTGTCAACTGTGGGACCTTAGTAGGTAGCTACATGTAGCTAAGTAGGTAGAGGGATAGGTAGCTATATGGGTACTAAGTAGTAGACTGACTCACACAACACCTTATATAAGAAAACACAGACCCATACAATATAGACGTAATTTTCTATCAGACAGGATCCCAGCTAGGTTGGGTAACGTTAGTTTCTATCAGACAGGATCCCAGCTAGGTTGGGTAACGTTAGTTTCTATCAGACAGGATCCCAGCTAGGTTGAGTAGAGTGTTGTACATTCCAGACATGTTTTCCTCTCATCTAGTTCTGCGTCATCACAGAGGCGTCGAACACAATGAACCCATTTAGGGCCGACACACAGACAACTGTTTTAAAAACACCCAGGCCCAGCACATCTCTCTCACTAGACCGTCTAAGTCAGATACAGGCTGAGCTCACTCCATCCACTCACTCCTACAACTACGCACATATAATTACACACAGATTCAAAACACACACACAGACTTACATCGGTCTCAACTTTCTTATGCTAGTGTTGTTGACTTGTCCCCCGGTAGCGGTGAAACACAAACAAAGGCTGAAGCCTAATATTTACCATGCAAATAACCCTGTCTCTCTGAATAGTGAACACAGGGTTAGCTGTTACCCAGTCTGTCTCTGAATAGTGAACACAGGGTTAGCTGTTACCCAGTCTGTCTCCATGAATAGTGAACACAGGGTTAGCTGTTACCCAGCCTGTCTCCGTGAATAGTGAACACAGGGTTAGCTGTTACCCAGTCTGTCTCTGAATAGTGAACACAGGGTTAGCTGTTACCCAGTCTGTCTCCATGAATAGTGAACACAGGGTTAGCTGTTACCCAGCCTGTCTCCATGAATAGTGAACACAGGGTTAGCTGTTACCCAGTCTGTCTCTGAATAGTGAACACAGGGTTAGCTGTTACCCAGTCTGTCTCCATGAATAGTGAACACAGGGTTAGCTGTTACCCAGCCTGTCTCTGAATAGTGAACACAGGGTTAGCTGTTACCCAGCCTGTCTCTGAATAGTGAACACAGGGTTAGCTGTTACCCAGCCTGTCTCTGAATAGTGAACACAGGGTTAGCTGTTACCCAGCCTGTCTCTGAATAGTGAACACAGGGTTAACCGTTACCCAGCCTGTCTCCATGAATAGTGAACACAGGGTTAGCTGTTACCCAGCCTGTCTCCATGAATAGTGAACACAGGGTTAGCTGTTACCCAGCCTGTCTCCATGAATAGTGAACACAGGGTTAGCTGTTACCCAGCCTGTCTCCATGAATAGTGAACACAGGGTTAGCTGTTACCTAGCCTGTCTCCATGAATAGTGAACACAGGGTTAACCGTTACCCAGCCTGTCTCTCTGAATAGTGAACACAGGGTTAGCTGTTACCCAGCCTGTCTCCATGAATAGTGAACACAGGGTTAGCTGTTACCTAGCCTGTCTCTCTGAATAGTGAACACAGGGTTAGCTGTTACCCAGCCTGTCTCTGAATAGTGAACACAGGGTTAGCTGTTACCCAGCCTGTCTCTGTGACTAGTGAACACAGGGTTAACCGTTACCCAGCCTGTCTCCATGAATAGTGAACACAGGGTTAGCTGTTACCCAGCCTGTCTCCATGAATAGTGAACACAGGGTTAGCTGTTACCCAGCCCGTCTCTGTGACTAGTGAACACAGGGTTAGCTGTTACCCAGCCTGTCTCTGAATAGTGAACACAGGGTTAACCGTTACCCAGCCTGTCTCCATGAATAGTGAACACAGGGTTAGCTGTTACCCAGCCTGTCTCCATGAATAGTGAACACAGGGTTAGCTGTTACCTAGCCTGTCTCCATGAATAGTGAACACAGGGTTAGCTGTTACCCAGCCCGTCTCTGTGACTAGTGAACACAGGGTTAGCTGTTACCTAGCCTGTCTCTATGAATAGTGAACACAGGGTTAACTGTTACCCAGCCTGTCTCCATGAATAGTGAACACAGGGTTAGCTGTTACCTAGCCTGTCTCCGTGACTAGTGAACACAGGGTTAGCTGTTACCTAGCCTGTCTCCGTGACTAGTGAACACAGGGTTAGCTGTTACCCAGCCTGTCTCTGAATAGTGAACACAGGGTTAGCTGTTACCCAGCCGGTCTCTGAATAGAGAACACAGGGTTAGCTGTTACCCAGCCCGTCTCTGTGACTAGTGAACACAGGGTTAGCTGTTACCCAGCCCGTCTCTGTGACTAGTGAACACAGGGTTAGCTGTTACCCAGCCCGTCTCTGTGACTAGTGAACACAGGGTTAGCTGTTACCCAGCCCGTCTCTGTGACTAGTGAACACAGGGTTAGCTGTTACCCAGCCCGTCTCTGAATAGTGAACACAGGGTTAGCTGTTACCCAGCCTGTCTCTGAATAGTGAACACAGGGTTAGCTGTTACCCAGCCCGTCTCTGTGACTAGTGAACACAGGGTTAGCTGTTACCCAGCCCGTCTCTGTGACTAGTGAACACAGGGTTAGCTGTTACCCAGCCCGTCTCTGTGACTAGTGAACACAGGGTTAGCTGTTACCCAGCCCGTCTCTGTGACTAGTGAACACAGGGTTAGCTGTTACCCAGCCCGTCTCTGTCAGTTACACCACAACCCATAGAACACCACCGATGCCTCACCTGATAACGAGCCACGTACATTCCACACATTCCTATCAGTGGACAGACGAGAGCAGAAGAAAAACAGTCGCCCTTTAACCAGGACTGTACAGACTGGCTAGAACAACAGAGATAACAGGAAACACAAGCCCTGACAAGAGGTTGTTGGCTTTCTGTCAGATTAGGAATGAAACCAAGGCTGAACCCTTTGGTCTTAAAGCCAAGCGTCACGTCTGGAGGAATCCTGGCACCATCCCTACGGTGAAGCATGGTGGTGGCAGAATAATGCTATGAGGATGTTTTCAGCGGCAGGGACTGGGAGACCAGTCAGGATGGAGGGAAAGATGAACGGAGCTCAGAGATTCTTAATGAAAACCTGCCCCAGAGCGCTCAGGACATCAAAGCAAACTTTGTCACATGCGCCAAATAAGTGTAGCCTTAGGCTATATACAGGGTATTACGGTACTGAGTCAATGTGGAGGCTATATACAGGGTATTACGGTATTGAGTCAATGTGGAGGCAGGGTATATACAGGGTATTACAGTACCGAGTCAATGTGGAGGCTATATACAGGGTATTACGGTACTGAGTCAATGTGGAGGCTATATACAGGGTATTACAGTACCGAGTCAGTGTGGAGGCTATATACAGGGGGTACTGGTACAGAGTCAATGTGGAGGCTATATACAGGGGGTACCGGTACAGAGTCAATGTGGAGGCTATATACAGGGTGTTACGGTACTGTGTCAATGTGGAGGCTATATACAGGGTGTTATGGTACAGAGTCAATGTGGAGGCTATATACAGGGTGTTACGGTACAGAGTCAATGTGGAGGCTATATACAGGGGGTACCGGTACGGAGTCAGTGTGCGGGGTACAGGCTAGTTGAGGTAATTTGTACATGTAGGTGGGGGTAAAGTGACTATGCATAGATAATAAACAGCTAGCAGCAGCAGCGTAAAAACAAAATGGGGGAGGGGGTCAATGTAAATTGTCCGATGGCGATTTTATTAATTGTTCAGCAGTCTTATGGCTTGGGGGTAGAAGCTGTTGAGGAGCCTCTTGACGCTCCGGTACCGCTTGCCGTGAGGAAGCAGAGAAAATAGTCTATAACCTGGGTGACTGGAGCCCTGACAATTTTATGGTTCTTCCTCTGACACCGCCTGGTATATAGTTCATGG
>NW_024607942.1:35000-42778 GCF_018296145.1 Oncorhynchus tshawytscha
GCCACCCATCCATCCTCACCACTAAAGCCACCCATCCATCCTCACCACTAAAGCCACCCATCCATCCTCACCACTAATCCATCCTCACCAATAATCCATCCACCCTCACCACTAAAGCCATCCATCCATCCTCATCACTAAAGCCATCCATCCTCACCAATAAGCCATCCATCCTCACCAATAATCAATTCATAGAATAGAAAACGTCTGATTTATCAAACAATCCTACCAGTGTTAAACACACACACACACACACACACACACACACACACACACACACAGGTAGGAGATAACCATTGGTAAATAGTAATTGTTCGCAGAGTCAGTGCTCGTGCAAGAGTTTGGCTATTTGCATTCATAAACGTTGCATATATTGTCAAATTCACCCCTTTAAAAGCCTGTGGGAAATATACAATGAAATACAACAGCCGTGAAGAGAGACCGAGGTGCTCGTATCGGAGATTGAGAACAACCAAAAGGTTTGATTTGGCTCGTTCAGTTGTGGTTTGACCAGTAAATATAAAACACAGCTACACAGAGTGGACCATAAAGACAATTTAAGATGCTTTAACAATGGCAAATATACTACAATTGAGTAGGAAACACTTACCACTAATCCATCCATCCTCACCATTAATCCATCCATCCTCACCACTAATCCATCCATCCTCACCACTAATCCATCCTCACCACTAATCCATCCATCCATCCTCACCACTAATCCATCCTCACCACTAATCCATCCTCACCACTAATCCATCCATCCATCCTCACCACTAATCCATCCTCACCACTAATCAATCCATCCATCCTCACCACTAATCCATCAATCCATCCATCCTCACCACTAAATCCATCCATCCTCACCACTAATCCATCCATCCTCACCACTAATCCATCCATCCTCACCACTAATCCATCCATCCTCACCACTAATCCATCCATCCATCCATCCTCACCACTAATCCATCCATCCATCCATCCTCACCACTAATCCATCCATCCATCCATCCTCACCACTAATCCATCCATCCATCCTCACCACTAATCCATCCATCCTCACCACTAATCCATCCATCCTCACCACTAATCCATCCATCCTCACCACTAATCCATCCATCCTCACCACTAATCCATCCATCCTCACCACTAATCCATCCATCCTCACCACTAATCCATCCATCCTCACCACTAATCCATCCATCCTCACCACTAATCCATCAATCCATCCATCCTCACCACTAATCCATCAATCCATCCATCCTCACCACTAATCCATCAATCCATCCATCCTCACCACTAATCCATCCATCCATCCTCACCACTAATCCATCAATCCATCCATCCTCACCACTAATCCATCCATCCATCCATCCTCACCACTAATCCATCCATCCTCACCACTAATCCATCCATCCTTACCACTAATCCATCAATCCATCCATCCTCACCACTAATCCATCAATCCATCCATCCTCACCACTAATCCATCAATCCATCCATCCTCACCACTAATCCATCAATCCATCCTCACCACTACTCCATCCATCCATCCTCACCACTACTCCATCCATCCATCCTCACCACTAATCCATCCATCCATCCTCACCACTAATCCATCCATCCTCACCACTAATCCATCCATCCATCCATCCTCACCACTAATCCATCCATCCTCACCACTAATCCATCCATCCATCCATCCTCACCACTAATCCATCCATCCATCCATCCTCACCACTAATCCATCCATCCTCACCACTAATCCATCCATCCATCCTCACCACTAATCCATCCATCCATCCTCACCACTAATCCATCCATCCATCCTCACCACTAATCCATCCATCCATCCTCACCACTAATCCATCCATCCATCCTCACCACTAATCCATCAATCCATCCTCACCACTAATCCATCCTCACCACTAATCCATCCATCCATCCTCACCACTAAAGCCACCCATCCATCCTCACCACTAAAGCCACCCATCCATCCTCACCACTAAAGCCACCCATCCATCCTCACCACTAAAGCCACCCATCCATCCTCACCAATAATCCATCCACCCTCACCACTAAAGCCATCCATCCATCCTCATCACTAAAGCCATCCATCCTCACCAATAATCAATTCATAGAATAGAAAACGTCTGATTTATCCATCCAAACTCTTTGATCCTTGAAAACCTTGCTGGAAATAAAAATATTGTGTGCCATTACTTGGAAAATAAATGTGAGTGTGGATGACATCATAAAGACGTCTGATTCCAACTTTAGGGTCGTTTTCCTAAAGAAGTGAAATACCCTTTGTTTTTGGTTTCCTCTTGCCTCGATCTTAACAAGTATGGCGATAGTGGCATCGTCCCGGCCGTACCTTCCACTACCTAATGACAACACTCAGATAAACCAAAGATGTTTTTTATGGAGTCGTAACCTAACCACTCAAATGGTTTACCCCATGTGAGATTTACACCAGGACACATTTGGAAGAGAGGCAGAGCGATGCAGTAGAGAGTCAGGGGAGATATCATTCAAGATTCAGTCATGAAAGACATGAAGGCCTACACTGCCCCCAAAAGCCTGTCCCCAAAACACAGACTCACGACTACACAGATGGAGATACCCAACTCCTGCTGCAAAACACCTAGGTTTAATGCAGACTGTAGCTGGGGATTTCATTTGTCAGATAATTGACTGAATCAGAAGATAGACAGGAACTGATATATTGTGTACACGGGGACATTAGTTAAGAGGCCAAATGCTTGGTCCGAACGTGAACACATATCGCATGCAAAACGGTTTTTGGAAACTTAAGGAAAGTATCTTTCATATCAGCAAGAAATGATTTTCTAAAAACATAAAAAGGTTAAATTACGACACATAGTGTTAAGAGTTCCGGTAGGGCCATGAATCCGTGTTAGAGCTCCTGTTAACAGAAGACTAAAAAGCTTTCCGGTGCTAATTATCTATCTTACATGCCCCGAACACCTGTGTGTAACAGAAGGCCGACAGAAATGTGTTGTTACTGAAAAATACTATCAGCTGCAACTGTAACACATCCGGTTAAACAGCGGACAGGGACTGTATATTTAGCATTTGTGATATGACAGTAAATGGATATGTTCCTATAACCGCATTGTAATTGATAATCGATTCACGTTAGATGGGAGTATTTGACTAACCAGAGCCAGTCTAATGTTAACTCTCGAAATTATTTTAAAAAAAGGTCCTTGGACCTAAAAAAAAAAAAAAATGGGGCAATTTGCAGTTACAACATAAACTAATGATATATACCCACAGATTCCTCATCAGTTTAATTCAACTGTCGTACCCCATCAGCATGTGTCAGCTTGTTCGTAAACAATGTAAACAAACACTGTATAGTCTCAAAATGTGGTCTAAACTATAATTGTGTTACCATCGATGGCTAAGAGTATATTATTGGGCTATAGTAGCCCCATGCTAGTGGGCTATAGACAGCACCGGGCCACCTGAGCTTTCCTTGAACAGCACCGGGCCACCTGAGCTTTCCTTGAACAGCACCGGGCCACCTGAGCTTTCCTTGAACAGCACCGGGCCACCTGAGCTTTCCTTGAACAGCACCGGGCCACCTGAGCTTTCCTTGAACAGCACCGGGCCACCTGAGCTTTCCTTGAACAGCACCGGGCCACCTGAGCTTTCCTTGAACAGCACCGGGCCACCTGAGCTTTCCTTGAACAGCACCAGGCCACCTGAGCTTTCCTTGAACAGCACCGGGCCACCTGAGCTTTCCTTGAACAGCACCGGGCCACCTGAGCTTTCCTTGAAGTACACAGGTGCCATCTGAACTCAAAATGTCAGGAAGGAGGAAAACCCATGCAGGAAATGTTTGGGTGCCGTACACATTCGTCTATCCTTAAAAACAGTCTTCAGATGGACAATGCACACTATACTGGGGCGTTTTTTTTTACATATATTTTTTTTTTTACAAGGATTTCACTACACCCGCAATAACATCTGCTAAATATGGATGTATGTGACCAATACAATTCATTGTGTTCGGGAGATGGCATCTATACTTTCACAAGATGTAATTGCACACAAATACGATTGTTTAAATGGCATTTTACCTAAAAAAATAAAAAAATAAAGGTAGCAGAGAACAGATTGACTAGTCAACCAGTTAGTTACATTATTAGCTGGCTAACTGGTTAGCCACCCTTTTGGGGAATTTTAGCTAGTTTATTCAATAGCTAGTTAGCAAACAAACGTCCCATTTTTGGCGCTACATAGGTTAGTTAACATGTTAGTTAGCTAGTTTATTTGAACAAAACGACTAGTTAGCTAGCGTGTAAAACTAAACATCGTCCAGAACAAGCTAAATACATAGAGCTAGGCTAGTTGGCGTCTTGTTTGACAATAAGAGTGGCTAACCTGGCGGGGTAGCTAACTAGTTAGCATATGCTAACCGACCAGGGTTAACTAGTTGCAAGATAACTAATACTAAATCACAATAATCACATTGGTGCCACAAAAAAAACACAAAACCACGACTGGTGTGTTACAAAATCAGCTAGCTATATATATATATATATATTTATTTTTAAATCCTCTGAAAGTGAATTAAATATTAAGTTAATTCACCTGCAATTCGGCCCGATCTACCTCCCATTGAGCCCGGTCCACCTCGAAACGAGCCCATTCGTGTTGCAGGAAGTGTAGGATCCCCGGGATGCTGTACGGAGACCTGTCCGCTTCCCCTGCATCCCCCTCCGGTAGCAGTACCTTCCCCACACCGGCTAAAATCGAGTTATTGTTGTTATTGAAGAAAACACCGGGCCCTGCCTGTTCGTCCATGGCCGGGCTCGGTTCGGGTCAAGAACAGATATCTCCTCGTCGTTGGTGTTGTGTCCTTGCTCCTTCGTGAGGTCTAGATATAGTTTAGCTACGGTAAGTGAGCGGAAGAGCAGAAACAAACCACGGGTATACCGACTGTCTTCTGGAGGAACTGGGCGCTTTCTGACAGCTTTACTGTCATCGACCCGACGTCAGAGAACGTGATCACTCCCACACCATATAAGGATGTGGAGGTGGTCCGACAAAACACAAGCAGGGCCCATATCAATCATGTCAAATGTTATTTGTCACATATACACACACATATATATATATATATATACAAGCATTTTCGCTGCACCTGCAATGACATCGGTGAGCATATACATATATATATATAAATATATATATATATATGTGTATATGCTCACTATATATATATATGTATATGCTCACCGGATGTCATTGCAGGTGTAGCGAAAATGCTTGTGTTTCTAGTTTCTAACAGTGTAGTAATAGAATACATATATATTAGGATGAGCAATGTCGGTGTGGCATAGACTAAAATACAGTAAAATAGATTACAGTGTACATATATATATATATATATATATATATATATATATATATATATACATATATATATATATATATATATATATATATATATATATATATATATATATATATATATATATGAGATGAGTAAAGCAAAAATAAAGCAAACATTAAAATACTACTGATTTCAAGTTTATGTATATGAGCAGCAACCTCAGGGGTGCAGGTACCGTAACCGGGTGGAACCGGCTCGTGATGGCTGTTTAACAACTTGGATGGCCTTCTAGATAGAAGCTGTTTTTCAGCCCCCGGTCCCAGCTTTGATGATAGCCATGAACTGGGCTGTGGCTCGGGTGGTTGTAAAATAAACGCAACACATCTTTCATTTTGAACCTACACAACTGGTTGGGAGCAGCACAGGCTCATCCACAGAGCGGCGTCCTCGCCTGGTGAACTTCAGATAAACGTCGATCTCATTGAGGGAGTTCGATTAGACTGCACCTGGAGAAAGCGGCGAGGGAAGAAAACGCCGGGGCCTGCCTGTTCGAACATAACCGGGTTGGTAATAATGTCAACCACAAAAGACTGATGTATAGTTCAGATACACAAAGAATCCAAGTAAAATTATCTGTTTTTATAAAGAGCAAGCACTTGGAAACATTTACTCCGAACTCATTACTCCACACGCTTGTCTTCAGCCGTCTGCTCTTGACTGGGCACGTGGCTCACGCCCGGTTTCAAAACAAATGCTATCCCGTTACCCCAGGGCATTAATCTCCTCATTGATAACCTTTCAAAAACATCTCTTCTCTATTTATTTTATTTAACTAGACAAGTCAGTTAAGAACAAATTATTATTTTCAATGACGGCCTAAGAACAGTGGGTTAACTGCCTGTTCAGGGGCAGAACGACAATTTGTACCTTTTAGGCTCGGGGGTTTGAACTTGCAACCTTCCGGTTACTAGTCCAACGCTCTAACCACTCAGGCCACCCTGCCGCCCCCCATCACATATAACTATACGATACACTACTTATCAATAGCCTATATGGCACAGCAATATAATTGTCAGTAATATTACAATGTAATACACAATAAAGCTTTATATTACATGATAGCCCTTCCACAACTGTAGGCATTGTCCAATAGCTGGTAAATGTCACCATAACCGTCTTTGGGCCAGGGAGCTCTCATTGTAGTTTGATATCCTACATGATTCAACTTCTGTGTGCAGTTGTACAAGAAAAAACACATTAAACTCAGTAACATTTGGGATAAAAACAGAAGGAAAAAAAAGTGACAAAAAAACTGTAGAATAGGTGAAAACCAACTTCATTAACTGTGGGTCGTAGTTTGACTTAACTGTGGGTCGTAAGTGACTATTAACTGTGGGTAGTGGTTTGACTTTATTAACTGTGGGCGCAGTTGACTTTATTAACTGTGGGTCGTGGTTTGCCTTAACTGTGGGTCGTGGATTGACTTAACTGTGGGTGCAATGATGACTATTAACTGTGGGTAGTGGTTTGACTTATTAACTGTGAATCGTGGTTGGACTTTATTAACTGTAGATTAGTGGTTTGCCTTAACTGTGGGTCGTACGTGGCTTCATTAACTGTGGGTCGTGCGGTGGCTTCATTAACTGTGGGTCGTCGTGGCTTCATTAACCTGTGGGTCGTGCGTGACTTCATTAATAGATTACGTACCTGGCTTCAGCCTGTATGGGTCGTACGTGGCTTCATTAACTGTGGGTGCTACGTGACTTCATTAACTGTGAGTCGTCACGACTTCATTAACTGTGGGTCGTACATGGCTTCATTAACTGTGGACGTCGTGGCTTCATTAACTGTGGATCGTGCGTGACTTCATTAACTGTGGGTCGTACCTGGCTTCATTAACTGTGGGTGTCATGGCTTCATTAACTGTGGGTCGTACGTGACTTCATTAACTGTGGGTCGTACGTGACTTCATTAACTGTGGGTCGTACATGGCTTCATTAACTGTGGGTCGTACGTGACTTCATTAACTGTGGGTCGTAAGTGACTTCATTAACTGTGGGTCGTACCTCATGAGTTGATATGCCTTGTTAGCGTAACATTGTTTTGTTGACATTATTACCCCACTCGTGAAGTTCACAATCTGATTTTTTCAGGTCCTTTTTTTAATGGATCTTTATATTTACCTTTAAATAACAACCAACTGTTTATATTTACCTTTAAATAACAACCAACTGTTTACAGGCAATCAAAAGAATATATTAAATCATTACTTCATCTTCCAAACAATCTTTCCCATAGATTTATTTCCTTCAGAAGTCATGAAATCATGCATCCCATGTTAGCATGGATCATCACATAGCAGGTAATGTTCCTCAGTAGAACTCGGTCTCTCTCAAACAGGGGATGT
>NW_024607943.1:0-20000 GCF_018296145.1 Oncorhynchus tshawytscha
AACATTATGAACACTTCCCTATCATCTACTGAAGACTCTCCCTATCATCTACTGAAGACTCTAGAACATTATGAACACTCATCTACTGAAGACTCTAGAACATTATGAACACTCTCCCCTATCATCTACTGAAGACTCTAGAACATTATGAACACTCTCCCCTATCATCTACTGAAGACTCTAGAACATTATGAACACTCTCCCTTCTCATCTACTGAAGACTCTAGAACATTATGAACACTCTCCCTTCTCATCTACTGAAGACTCTAGAACATTATGAACACTCTCCCCTATCATCTACTGAAGACTCTAGAACATTATGAACACTCTCATCTACTGAAGACTCTAGAACATTATGAACACTCTCCCCTACTGAAGACTCTAGAACATTATGAAAACTCTCCCTTCTCATCTACTGAAGACTCTAGAACACTATGGACACTCTCCCTTCTCATCTACTGAAGACTCTAGAACACTAATCTACTGAAGACTCTAGAACATTATGAACACTCTCCCCCTCTCATCTACTGAAGACTCAAAAACATTATGGACACTCATCTACTGAAGACTCTAGAACATTATGAACACGCTCATCAACTGAAGACTCTAGAACATTATGGACACTCTCACCTACTGTAGAATCTAGAACATTATGAACACTCTCCCTCTCATCTACTGAATACTCTAGAACATTATGAACACTCTCCCTCTCAGATACTGAAGACTCTAGAACATTATGAACACTCTCACCTACTGAAGAATCTAGAACATTATGAACACTCTCCCCTCTCATCTACTGAATACTCTAGAACATTATGAACACTCTCCCTCTCAGATACTGAAGACTCTAGAACATTATGAACACTCTCCCCTATCATCTACTGAAGACTCTAGAACATTATGAACGCTCTCCCTATCATCTACTGAAGACTCTAGAACATTATGAACGCTCTCCCCTATCATCTACTGAAGACTCTAGAACATTATGAACACTCCCCTATCATCTAATGAAGACTCTAGAACATTATGAACACTCTCCCTATCATCTACTGAAGACTCTAGAACATTATGAACACTCTCCCTATCATCTACTGAAGACTCTAGAACATTATGAATACTCTCCTCTCAGATACTGAAGACTCTAGAACATTATGAACACTCTCACCTACTGAAGAATCTAGAACATTATGAACACTCTCCCTCTCATCTACTGAATACTCTAGAACATTATGAACACTCTCCCTCTCAGATACTGAAGACTCTAGAACATTATGAACGCTCTCCCCTATCATCTACTGAAGACTCTAGAACATTATGAACACTCTCCCTTCTCATCTACTGAAGACTCTAGAACATTATGAACACTCTCCCCCCTATCATCTACTGAAGACTCTAGAACATTATGAACACTCTCCCTATCATCTACTGAAGACTCTAGAACATTATGAACACTCTCCCTATCATCTACTGAATACTCTAGAACATTATGAATACTCTCCCTCTCAGATACTGAAGACTCTAGAACATTATGAACACTCTCACCTACTGAAGAATCTAGAACATTATGAACACTCTCCCTCTCATCTACTGAATACTCTAGAACATTATGAACACTCTCCCTCTCAGATACTGAAGACTCTAGAACATTATGAACGCTCTCTATCATCTACTGAAGACTCTAGAACATTATGAACACTCTCCCTTCTCATCTACTGAAGACTCTAGAACATTATGAACACTCCCCCTATCATCTACTGAAGACTCTAGAACATTATGAACACTCTCCCCTATCATCTACTGAAGACTCTAGAACATTATGAACACTCTCCCTATCATCTACTGAAGACTCTAGAACATTATGAACACTCTCCCCTATCATCTACTGAAGACTCAGAACATTATGAACACTCTCTAGAACCCCTATCATCTACTGAAGACTCTAGAACATTATGAACACTCTCATCTACTGAAGACTCTAGAACATTATGAACACTCTCCCTTCTCATCTACTGAAGACTCTAGAACATTATGAACACTCTCTCCCTCTCATCTACTGAAGACTCTAGAACATTATGAACACTCTCCCCTATCATCTACTGAAGACTGAAGACTCTAGAACATTATGAACACTCTCCCTCTCATCTACTGAAGACTCTAGAACATTATGAACACTCTCCCTTCTCATCTACTGAAGACTCTAGAACACTATGAACACTGAGCGGCTCCCCCTCTCATCTACTGAAGACTCCAGAACATTATGAACACTCTCCCTTCTCCTCTACTGAAGACTCTAGAACACTATGGACACTCTCCCTTCTCATCTACTGAAGACTCTAGAACACTAATCTACTGAAGACTCTAGAACATTATGAACACTCTCCCTCTCATCTACTGAAGACTCAAAAACATTATGGACACTCATCTACTGAAGACTCTAGAACATTATGAACACGCTCATCAACTGAAGACTGAAGGAGATCTAGAACATTATGGACACTCTCACTCTCATCTACTGAATACTCTAGAACATTATGAACACTCTCCCTCTCAGATACTGAAGACTCTAGATCATGGGTGTCAAACTCTGGCCTGTGGGGTAATTATATTTGGCCCGCGAGACAATACCAAATTACTACTAGAGCTGGCCCGCCGGTATTATACAGCGCATTCACCACTAATACTACGAATCCCATAATGCTCTGCTGTTTTCGCGCGCCAATCAGGACAGAACCCAGAAACGCTCTCTCCTCTGTGACAGTAGTCATAGCAACATAGACGCTACAACTGTCAGCGAGCTATCCCTTCCCAAAAATGGCGAAAAGAAAGGCAGAAAACAGGAGCTTTCTGGACAAGTGGGAGGCAGAATATCTGTTTACATATGTAAAAGACAAACCTGTTTGTCTTGTTTGTGGAGTCAACGTGGCTGTAAGTAAGGAGTACAACATTAGACGACACTATGAAACGAAACACCATGACAAATACAAGGACCTGGACATGACTCAAAGGAGCCAGAAAGTAGAGGAGATGAAAAGAAGTTTGGTTTCACAACAGAATATGTTTAAAAAAGCCACATCACAAAGCGAGGTGCTGTAAAGGCTAGTTATATAGTGGCAGCAGAGATCGCAAAATCAGCCCGGCCCTTTAATGAGGGATTGTTCATGAAAAAGTGCATGATGAAGGTTTGTGACCTCGTATGCCCAGAGAAAAACAAGCATTTTCAAACGTGAGCCTGAGCAGGAACACAGTAGCTGATCGCACATGTGATCTTGCCACCAATCTGTATGACCAGCTGATGGAAAAGGGAAAAGATTTTGTTGCGTTCTCCCTCGCTGTGGATGAGAGCTGCGACGCATCTGATACTGCTCAGCTGTCAGTCTTCATCCGTGGAGTGGACTCAAATCTGTGTGTTACGGAGGAGCTATTAGGATTCAAATCAATGCATGGCACAACCACAGGAAAGGAAATCTTTGAGGAGGTTTCCAAATGTGTAACTGAAATAAAGCTGCTGTGGGATAAACTCGTTGGATTAAAGACAGATGGTGCGCCAGCGATGTGCGGTAAAAAAGAGTGGACTGGTGGGCATGGTTTGGGAGAAGATGCGGGAAGAGAACTGTGCAGGTGAGCTAACTGTTTACCACTGCATCATACATCAGGAAGCACTGTGTGCCAAAGCCCTAAAGATGGAACATGTTATGACCACAGTAACACAGGTAGTTAACTTTATAAGAGCCAAAGGTCTAAATCACCGCCAGTTTAAATCTTTTCTGGAGGAGTGTGGTTCGAATACGCAGACGTGCCGTATCACACAGAGGTGAGATGGCTAAGCAGAGGAAAAGTACTGAACAGATGTTTCGAGCTGCGTGAGGAAATATGTCAATTCCTGGAAACCAAAGGGAAGGATACAGCAGAGCTCCGGGAGCAAAAGTTCCTGTGTGAGCTGGCCTTTCTCTGTGACATCTCGAGCCATCTCGATGCGCTGAACCTGCAGCTTCAGGGGCGGGGGCTCATCATCACAGACATGTACGCTGCAGTGAGGGCCTTCAAAACTAAACTGTGCCTGTGGGAGAATCAGATGCTGCAAGGAAACCCTTGCCATTTTCCCTGCTGCCAATCCATAAAAGCGCAGATCTCTACCGCCGTGTTCCCATGCGCACAGTTTGCTGAAAAACTCAGTGTTCTCGCCGCTGAGTTTAGCCGGCGATTTGCCGACTTCGATGCCCAGAAATGCAAGTTTGAACTGCTTAGTAATCCCTTCGCAGTTGATGTGGAAAATGCACCAACCAACATCCAAATGGAGCTGATTGAACTCCAGTGCAACGACACGCTGAAGTCAAAGTATGATGCTGTGGGCGCCGCACAGTTTCCACGGTTCATCCCTGACACAATGCCTCAGCTCCGCACCCAAGCTGCTCAGATGCTCTCCATGTTCGGCAGCACTTATCTATGCGAGCAACTTTTCTCCTCGATGAAGATGACCAAAACAACTCACAGGAGACGTCTGACTGATGAATATCTTCGCTCGATACTGAGGATTTCTTCAGCTCAGAGCTTGAGCCCAGACATTGATGAGCATCCAAGAAGAGATGCCAGGTATCTGGCTTGGGCACATCAGATTAGACCAGTGTGCAATAATTAACGTTTTCTTTATGCACTTTTTCTTGCTACAAGGCATGGGCTTGAATGGTTGATTGATTTATTATCATTTTATTTGTAAAATTATTAGCCAGTGGAAAAAGTTTATTTTGGTATTTAAATCAGAAGGCTGCAAATAGAAAAGAGGCATACAATTTTAATTTAAATTTTATTTATTTAATAAATGAATGCCATTGATGTGTTTTTTCATTTGAAATTCGATTTTGCATGTCTCCACTATTAAATCATATATTGTATGGTAATAAGCGATGCTTGTTCCATATTCAATGTTAAAGCAAAACTTGTTTGGGTCCATATTAAAAGGTTAATTTGTTCAATGTTGGCCCGTGACTTTGTTCAGGTTTTACATTTTGGCCCACTGGGTATTTGAGTTTGACACCCCTGCTCTAGATCATTATGAACACTCTCCCCTCTCAGACACTGAAGACTCTAGAACATTATGAACACTCTCCCTATCATCTACTGAAGACTCCAGAACATTATGAACACTCTCCCCTATCATCTACTGAAGACTCTAGAACATTATGAACACTCTCCCTCTCATCTATTGAAGACTCTAGAACATTATGAACACTATCACCTACTGAAGATTCTAGAACATTATGAACACTCACATCTAGTGAAGACTCTAGAACATTATGAACATTCTCATCTACTGAAGACTCTAGAACATTATGAACACTCTCCCCTATCATCTACTGAATACTCTAGAACATTATGAACACTCTCATCTACTGAAGACCATTGAAGAGAACACTACAGGGTTGCCATCATTGCATCCTTCACTAATGATACAGCCCAGCCCTATAGAAACCCTGGAATCACAATGCTCTGAATAAATCTCTGCCTACATACACACACACACACACACACACACACACACACACACACACACACACACACACACACACACACACACACACACACACACACACACACACACACACACACACACACACACACACACAGCTGGACACATTCCAGAAGCTTCTTCTCTGCATTCTAAACGACTCTGTGATATTCTGAGGCTGCCGTTTCTTCATTGATTGGCTGAAGATGAATATCAATCGTTGTCTTCCTTTCCAGTTGGCAGCGGAGTGTGTGTGTGTGTCTGTCTGTCTGTGTGTCTGTCTGTCTGTCTGTCTGTCTGTCTGTCTGTCTGTCTGTCTGTCTGTCTGTCTGTCTGTCTGTCTGTCTGTCTGTCTGTCTGTCTGTCTGTCTGTCTGTCTGTCTGTCTGTCTGTCTGTCTGTCTGTCTGTCTGTCTGTGTGTGTGTGTGTCTGTCTGTCTGTCTGTCTGTCTGTGTGTGTGTGTGTGTGTGTGTGTGTGTGTGTGTAAAGAGTCAAGGAGAGTTCAGGGTTTTTGTATGTCTCTCATCATCTCTCCGTATCCCTCGGCGACCTGGTCGATCGAGCCATTGGCCAGGCCGTCACCTCTGACATCATCATTATGCGACAGACGTGCAGCTTGGGTTTCTCTGCGCACAGGGTCCAGAACTAGCAATTAGGTGTTAATTTATCTAATAATATGATTTATTTAAATATTTGTATGTTTACATATTGTTTTATGTTTTCACTTTCATTCTTTGTATTTCCACAAAGATTCATCATATTTGGAATGTATTTTCACCATGTCTTTATACAAGATATGTCTGATTCATTTATGCAAATGTATTTTACTAACGTTTCTTTGTAGTATGGTGGAGTTGGTCTCTGGTACCTTTATCCAACATAAACAGCTGGCTGTAGTGTGTAGTTTAGTGTAGTTATGGGATGACAGTAATGATAATATCAACCTTTATCCAACATAAACAGCTGGCTGTAGTGTAGTTTAGTGTAGTTATGGTATGACAGTAATGATAATATCAACCTTTATCCAACATAAAAGAGCTGGCTGTAGTGTAGTTTAGTGTAGTTATGGGATGACAGTAATGATAATATCTACCTTTATCCAACATAAACAGCTGGCTGTAGTGTAGTTTAGTGTAGTTATGGGATGACAGTAATGATAATGTCTGCAGTTTACATCATCTAACCTCCTCACTGTTAAACACATTTCCCCTATGGTGGGGATTCAGTTAGCCAGCGCCCCTCGTATGGTCATGGACTCTCTCACACACACACACACACACACGCACACGTACACGCACACGTACACGCACACGCACACGCACACACACAGTGCCAGGATCCTATCGACAGGCACTCTCTTTGAAAGTCATCCAAAACAAAGACAGTTTGGGTTTCACCAAAAACAGAGAGAGGGAGGAAAAGAGAGAGTGAGAAAGAGAGAGAGATGGAGCATGCAGGTCTATTGTTTGTTTGTTTATGTGCGTGCGTGTGTGTGTGTGTGTGTGTGTGTGTGTGTGTGTGGGTGATTTGTGTCCTGGTTTATTGGGTTGATCCTCGGTGCGACCCTTATTCAACCCAGCTATGATAGCTAGTGACAGAGAGGAGATGTATGGGCTGGCTTGTCCAAACATGGATTAACTCTGGCCTTTCATATAGGCTCAGTCAATACCACTTACCCTTACGCACACACACAAGCACAACAGAAGCAGGCACACACACACAAAGATGGATGGGCACAGTAGTGAAGTTTAGGGTTGCACTGATGACTTTTGGGACGGGGGGACGAGCGGGAGGAGGGAAAGCGAGAAGGGTGAAGGAGTCTATAATGGTGCAGAGAGACTAGAGAGAGGAGTAAATCGAGTGATGAAGAAGGAAGAGGGAGGGATGAGAGGAAAACAGAAAGATAGATTTGGAAGAGGAAGAGAGGAAGGGAGTGGTGAGGGAAGGAGAGATCAAAGGGAAGGGAAGGAGGGAAGAGGGAAGGAGAGAAGGAATGGAGGTAGGTGTGAGGGAAGGAGATAAAGGGGGAGGGAGATAAGGAAGGGGGAAGGGAAGGAGAGAAGGAAGGGGAAGGGAGGGTTGAAGTAAGGAGAGAAGGAAGGGGGGAAGGCAGGGGTGACAGAAGGAGAGATGGAAGGGGAGGGAGGGTTGAAGTAAGGAGAGAAGGAAGGGGGGAAGGCAGGGGTGACAGAAAGAAAGATGGAAGGGAGGAAGGGAGGAAAAAGGGAGAGAGATGGATGGAGGAAGAGAGGAAAAAGGGAGAGAGATGGATGGAGGAAGAGTCCCAAAAGGATGGTGGGATGAAGGGAGGAGAAAAGTAGAGAGAAGGAGTATTCTGCAGGGGGCTTGTTATTTCTACTGGGATTGATCACCCCTGACACCCTGGACATAGTATCTATGAGGTCTGCTAGCCTGAAGAACACACACATACAGGTGGTCCCCCAGCTACAGATGCCCGTACTACGGTGGAGTGGGGATCAATCAAGTGAACACACACGAACAACAATCTGTGCCTCTGCCAGGGCTTGGCTGTGAGGCAGAAGTTAACACTGTAGAGAGAGAGAGAGCAAGAGAGAGAGCGAGAGAGAGAGAGAGCGAGAGCGAGAGAGAGCGAGAGAGAGCGAGAGAGCGAGAGCGAGAGAGAGCGAGAGAGCGAGAGAGAGCGAGAGAGAGCGAGAGAGAGCGAGAGAGCGAGAGCGAGAGAGCGAGAGCGAGAGAGAGCGAGAGAGAGAGAGAGATCGAGAGAGAGAGCGAGAGAGAGATCGAGAGAGAGAGAGAGAGAGAGAGAGAGAGAGAGACAGAGAGATGCTACCCACTCTCCTGGACCACTGCCCAGACCTGAGAACCATAGGGGAGCTGTCACACACACATATACACACAAACATACATACACACACGTAGATGCATGGACCGCATGTACATGCATGGTTCATCCCACACCCAAAATGACGGGTGTGGGATGAACCTCTCTCGCTCTGTCTCTCTCTGTTTTTGGAAGACTGCCAATACCAGCTCTCCCACATTGCCTTGCCCCACTCATTTCATTAGTTAACTGAAATCCACACCGTGTGTTTGTGTGTGTGTGCGTGTGTGTGTGTGTGTGTGTGTGTGTGTGTGTGTGTGTGTGTGTGTGTGTGTGTGTGTGTGTGTACGTCCGTGTGTGTGTGTATGTGCGTTGGTGTCCATGTGCACATGTGTGTGTGAGAGTTAATCTGCCTTTAGCTGTTACACCAGCCAGCCCAGAGTAAATGATATGACCTGTTGTTATTTATCCTATATGAACCAGCCAGCCCAGAGTAAATGAAATGACCTGTTGTTATTTATCCTACATGTATCTGCCAGCCCAGAGTAAATGATATGACCTGTTGTTATTTATCCTACATGAACCTGCCTGCCCAGAGTAAATTATATGACCTGTTGTTATTTATCCTACATGAACCTACCAGCCCAGAGTAAATGATACCTGTTGTTATTTATCCCATGAACCAGCCAGCCCAGAGTAAATGAACCTGTTGTTATTTACATGAACCTACCAGCCCAGAGTAAATGATACCTGTTGTTATTTATCCTACATGAACCTACCAGCCCAGAGTAAATGATACCTGTTGTTATTTATCCTATATGAACCTGCCTGCCCAGAGTAAATGATACCTGTTGTTATTTATCCTATAATGAACCAGCCAGCCCAGAGTAAATGAAATGACCTGTTGTTATTTATCCTACATGTATCTGCCAGCCCAGAGTAAATGAAATGACCTGTTGTTATTTATCCTACATGTATCTGCCAGCCCAGAGTAAATGAAATGACCTGTTGTTATTTATCCTACATGTATCTGCCAGCCCAGAGTAAATTATTTGTCCTGTTGTTATTTATCCTACATGTGTTGCAGATATTTTACGCATTTATAAATATGGCTTCAAAATGCTGAAAATCTGATTTCCCGTAGCTGATCACTGTCTGCAGCCGGCTTTGATCGTAGTGTAATAAAACAGGCAGGGTGAGGTCGTTGTGGTTGGCGTACCCCAACCTTCTGCTCTTAGTGTGGCATCGACTGTGATCGTAGTGTAATGAAACAGGCAGGGTGAGGTCGTTGTGGTCGGCGTACTCCCAACCTTCTGCTCTTAGTGTGGCATCGACTGTGATCGTAGTGTAATGAAGCAGGCAGGGTGAGGTTGTTGTGGTCGGCGTACCCCCAACCTTCTGCTCTTAGCCCTGCGTGCCATCGACTGTGATCGTAGTGTAATGAAACAGGCAGGGTGAGGTCGTTGCGGTCGGCGTACCCCCAACCTTCTGCTCTTAGCGTGGCATCGACTGTGATCGTAGTGTAATGAAACAGGCAGGGTGAGGTCGTTGTGGTCGGCGTACCCCCAACCTTCTGCTCTTAGCGTGGCATCGACTGTGATCGTAGTGTAATGAAACAGGCAGGGTGAGGTCGTTGTTGTAGGCGTACCCCAACCTTCTGCTCTTAGTGTGGCATCGACTGTGATCGTAGTGTAATGAAGCAGGCAGGGTGAGGTCGTTGTGGTCGGCGTACCCCCAACCTTCTGCTCTTAGTGTGGCATCGACTGTGATCGTAGTGTAATGAAACAGGCAGGGTGAGGTCGTTGTGGTCGGCGTACCCCCAACCTTCTGCTCTTAGTGTGGCATCGACTGTGATCGTAGTGTAATGAGGCAGGCAGGGTGAGGTCGTTGTGGTCGGCGTACCCCCAACCTTCTGCTCTTAGTGTGGCATCGACTGTGATCGTAGTGTAATGAAACAGGCAGGGTGAGGTCGTTGTGGTCGGCGTACCCCCAACCTTCTGCTCTTAGTGTGGCATCGACTGTGATCGTAGTGTAATGAAGCAGGCAGGGTGAGGTCGTTGTGGTCGGCGTACCCCCAACCTTCTGCTCTTAGTGTGGCATCGACTGTGATCGTAGTGTAATGAAACAGGCAGGGTGAGGTCGTTGTGGTCGGCGTACCCCCAACCTTCTGCTCTTAGCCCTGCATGGCATCGACTGTGATCGTAGTGTAAGGAAACAGGCAGGGTGAGGTTGTTGTGGTCGGCGTACCCCCAACCTTCTGCTCTTAGCCCTGCATGGCATCGACTGTGATCGTAGTGTAATGAAACAGGCAGGGTGAGGTCATTGTGGTCGGCGTACCCCCAACCTTCTGCTCTTAGTGTGGCATCGACTGTGCCACAAAAGGATGCTGAAGTGGTAAAGTTGATATCCACCTTTATCAACACACGGTCGATACAGTTCAACATTGTTTGAGTTAATGAGGGGGAGGTGATCCATTGATTTGACAGTAAAGAGGAGTGTCATTTGATTTGACAGTAAAGGGGAGTGTCATTTGATTTCAAATCAAATCAAAATCAAATCAACTCAAATGTATTTATATAGCCCTTCCTACCTCAGCTGATATCTCAAAGTGCTATACAGAAACCCAGCCTAAAAACCCAAACAGCAAGCAATGCAGGTGTAGAAGCACGGTGGCTAGGAAAAACTACCTAGAAAGGCCAAAACCTAGGAAGAAACCTAGAGAGGAACCAGGCTATGTGGGGTGGCCAGTCCTCTTCTGGCTGTGCCGGGTGGAGATTATAACCGAACATGGCCAAGATGTTCAAATGTTCATAAATTACCAGCATGGTCAAATAATAATAATCACAGGCAGAACAGTTGAAACTGGAGCAGCAGCACGGCCAGGTGGACTGGGGACAGCAAGGAGTCATCATTTCAGGTAGTCCTGAGGCATGGTCCTAGGGCTCAGGTCCTCAGAGAGAGAGAGAAAGAAAGAGAGAAAGAGAGAATTAGAGATAGCATACTTAAATACACACAGGACACCGAATAGGACAGGAGAAGTACTCCAGATATAACAAACTGACCCTAGCCCCCAGACACATAAAGGGAGGGAGGCTAGCACTGGAGTAATATGATCACATTTTTTGGTTCTAGTCAGGATTCTAGCAGCCGTATTTAGCTCTAACTGAAGTTTATTTAGTGCTTTATCCGGGTAGCATTGCAGTAGTCTAACCTAGAAGTGACAAAAGCATGGATTAATTTTTCTACATTATTTTGGGAAAATGGATGGAAAAAAGCTGTCCTTGAAACAGTCTTGATATGTTCTTCAAAAGAGAGATCAGGGTCCAGAGTAACGCCGAGGTCCTTCACAGTTTTATTTGAGACGACTATACAACCATTGAGATTAATTGTCAGATTCAACAGAAGACCTCTTTGTTTCTTGGGACCTAGAACAAGCATCTCTGTTTTGTCCGAGATTAAAAGTAGAAAGTTTGCAGCCATCCTTATGTCTGAAACACATGCTTCTAGCGAGGGCAATTTTGGGGCTTCACCATGTTTCATTGAAATGTACAGCTGTGTGTCATCCACATAGCAGTGAAAGCTAACACTATGTTTTCGAATGACATCCCCAAGAGGTAAAATATATAGTGAAAACAATAGTGGTCCTAAAACAGAACCTTGAGGAACACCGAAATTTACAGTTGATTCGTCAGAGGACAAACCATTCACAGAGACAAACTGATATCTTTCCGACAGATAAGATCTAAACCAGGCCAGAACTTGTCCGTGTAGACCAATTTTGGTTTCCAATCTCTCCAAAAGAATGTGGTGATCGATGGTATCAAAAGCAGCACAAAGGTCTAGGAGCACGAGGACAGATGCAGAGCCTCGGTCCGATGCCATTAAAAGGTAATTTACCACCTTCACAAGTGCAGTCTCAGTGCTATGATGGGGTCTAAAACCAGACTGATTTTTGACAGATTTGACAAAGGGAGTGTCATTTGATTTGACAGTAAAGGGGAGAGTCACTTTAAATTATTATGATTATGATCATGTTTTTTACCCCTTTTTCCAATTGGTAGTTACAGTCTTGTCCCATCGCTGCAACTCCCATACGGGTGAGGCGAAGCTCGAAAGCCAAGCGTCCTCTGAAACATGACCCTGCCAGCCAAGTTGCACTGCTTCTTGACACATTGAACGATTAACACGGAAGCCTGCTGCACCAATGTCTCAGAGGAAACACTGAACAATTAGCAAACGTGTCAGCTTCCATGCACCCGGCCTGCCACATGAGTCACTAGAGCGCGATGGGACAAGGGCATCTCAGCCGACCAAACCCTCCCCTAACCGGACGATGCTGGGCCAATTGCGTATCACCTCATGGGTCTCCCGGTCATGGCCGGCTGTGTCAGCCCGGGATCTGAACCTGGATCTGTAGTGACGCCTGAAGCACTGCAGTGCCTTAAGACCACTGCGCCACCTGGAGACCCATGAAAATATTTTTACTTTGGGGAGGGGGGTGCATTTTGTTTTTATGACACCTTGAGTTGGACCAGCCCCTTCCCATTTTAATCTGTCTCTTAGCTCTATTCCATTTCTTTTCATCCATAAAACGACCAAGTCCTTGACGATGACAAGCATACCCATGACATGATGCAGCCACCACCATGCTTGAAGAGTGGTAGTCAGTGATGTGTTGTGTTGGATTTGCCACAAACATAACACTTTATATTCAGGACATGAAGTCCATTTCTTTGGCACATTTTTTGCAGTTTAACTTCAATGCCATTTTTTTTAAACAGGATGCATGTTTTAGAATATTTTTTATTCTGTTGCAGGCTTGCTTCTTTTCACTCTGTCATGTAGGTTAGTATGGTGGAGTATCCTCCCCTTTCTTCTATAACATCTATTAAACACTGTAAGTGTTTTAAGGTGACCATTGGCTTCATGGTAAAAACCCTGAGTGGTGTCCTTCCTCTCCGGCAACTGAGTTAGGAAGGACGCCTGTATCTTTGTAGTGACTGGGTGTGTTGATACACCATCCAAAGGGTAATGAATAACTTCACCAGGCTCAAAGGTACAATATATTCAATGTCTGCTTTTTTATATTTACCCATCTACCAGCAGGTAGAGGTTATTATTTACCCATCTACCAGCAGGTAGAGGTTATTATTTACCCATCTACCAGCAGGTAGAGGTTATTATTTACCCATCTACCAGCAGGTAGAGGTTATTATTTACCCATCTACCAGCAGGTAGAGGTTATTATTTACCCATCTACCAGCAGGTAGAGGTGATATTTATCCATCTACCAGCAGGTAGAGGTTATTATTTACCCATCTACCAGCAGGTAGAGGTTATATTTACCCATCTACCAGCAGGTAGAGGTTATTATTTACCCATCTACCAGCAGGTAGAGGTTATTATTTACCCATCTACCAGCAGGTAGAGGTTATTATTTACCCATCTACCAGCAGGTAGAGGTTATTATTTACCCATCTACCAGCAGGTAGAGGTTATTATTTACCCATCTACCAGCAGGTAGAGGTTATTATTTACCCATCTACCAGCAGGTAGAGGTTATTTACCCATCTACCAGCAGGTAGAGGTTATTATTTACCCATCTACCAGCAGGTAGAGGTTATTATTTACCCATCTACCAGCAGGTAGAGGTTATATTTACCCATCTACCAGCAGGTAGAGGTTATTATTTACCCGTCTACCAGCAGGTAGAGGTTATATTTACCCATCTACCAGCAGGTAGAGGTTATTATTTACCCGTCTACCAGCAGGTAGAGGTTATATTTACCCATCTACCAGCAGGTAGAGGTTATTATTTACCCATCTACCAGCAGGTAGAGGTTATATTTACCCATCTACCAGCAGGTAGATGAGAGTGAGTGAGGCATCGGAAAACATCGCTGATCTTTGTGGTTGAATCTATGCTTGAAATTCACTTACAGATCATTGTTCAATAGTGTTGAAAGTGTAATAATGGGGTTTAATATGTCCAACTTATCATGTGACTTGTTACACACATTTTCACTGCTGAAATGATTTAAGCTTCCTATAACAAACGGGTTGAATACTTGACGCATTAGATACATTAGATACATTACAATACATTAGATACATTAGATACATTAGATACATTACAATACATTAGATACATTAGATACATTAGATACATTACAATACATTACAATACATTAGATACATTAGATACATTACAATACATTAGATACATTAGATACATTAGATACATTAGATACATTACAATACATTAGATACATTAGATACATTACAATACATTAGATACATTAGATACATTAGATACATTACAATACATTAGATACATTAGATACATTAGATACATTACAATCCATTACAATACATTAGATACATTAGATACATTACAATACATTAGATACATTAGATACATTAGATACATTAGATACATTACAATACATTAGATACATTAGATACATTAGATACATTACAATACATTAGATACATTAGATACATTGCAATACATTAGATACATTAGATACATTAGATACATTACAATACATTAGATACATTAGATACATTAGATACATTACAATTCATTACAATACATTACACAACCTGTCCATTTAACACATTTGAGTGTCGGCCAGTAACACAACCTGTCCATTTAACCCATTTGAGTGTCGGTCAGTAACACAACCTGTCCATTTAACCCATTTGAGTGTCAGTAACACAACCTGTCCATTTAACACATTTGAGTGTCGGCCAGTAACACAACCTGTCCATTTAACCCATTTGAGTGCCGGTCAGGAACACAACCTGTCCATTTAACCCATTTGAGTGTCAGTAACACAACCTGTCCATTTACCCCATTTGAGTGTCAGTAACACAACCTGTCCATTTACCCCATTTGAGTGTCAGTAACACAACCTGTCCATTTAACCCATTTGAGTGTCAGTAACACAACCTGTCCATTTAACCCATTTGAGTGTCGGTCAGTAACACAACCTGTCCATTTAACCCATTTGAGTGTCGGTCAGTAACACAACCTGTCCATTTAACCCATTTGAGTGTCGGCCAGTAACACAACCTGTCCATTTAACCCATTTGAGTGTCAGCCAGTAACACAACCTGTCCATTTAACCCATTTGAGTGTCGGTCAGTAACACAACCTGTCCATTTAACCCATCTGAGTGTCGGTCAGTAACACAACCTGTCCATTTAACCCATTTGAGTGTCGGTCAGTAACACAACCTGTCCATTTAACCCATTTGAGTGCCGGTCAGTAACACAACCTGTCCATTTAACCCATTTGAGTGCCGGTCAGTAACACAACCTGTCCATTTAACCCATTTGAGTGCCGGTCAGTAACACAACCTGTCCATTTAACCCATTTGAGTGCCGGTCAGTAACACAACCTGTCCATTTAACCCATTTGAGTGCCGGTCAGTAACACAACCTGTCCATTTAACCCATTTGAGTGTCGGCCAGTAACACAACCTGTCCATTTAACCCATTTGAGGGTCAGTAACACAACCTGTCCATTTAACCCATTTGAATTGCAGGCAGTAACACAACCTGTCCATTTAACCCATTTGAGTGTCGGCCAGTAACACAACCTGTCCATTTAACCCATTTGAATTGCAGGCAGTAACACAACCTGTCCATTTAACCCATTTGAGTGTCGGCCAGTAACACAACCTGTCCATTTAACCCATTTGAATTGCAGGCAGTAACACAACCTGTCCATTTAACCCATTTGAATTGCAGGCCAGTAACACAACATAATGTGGAACAAGGTTGTGTGAATCATTTCTGAAGGCAGAGACACTCTTAACTATTTTCACAGGAGAAAAACATTCGGTCCCTAGTCTGCAGAGGTGGTGTGCCACTTTATAACCGCGTAGTGAGGTACTTAATCACAGAACCACAGCTGTTAGATTTGTGTGTATGTGTGTGTGTGTGTGTGTGTGTGTGTGTGTGTGTGTGTGTGTGTGTGTGTGTGCTTGCAGGGTTGAGGCCATGTGTTGAAGAGTAATTAATCACAATTACCAGGCTGACTAATGCAGGTGTAACATCTAGCGGGAGAGACCATTTAACACAACCAACTACAGACAGGACCTGAGGAACACACACACGTGGATTTACTGACACAAGCACAGATCTCTCTCTCTCTCTCTCTCTCTCTCTCTCTCTCTCTCTCTCGTTTCTCCTTCATTTTGGAAAAAATTAATTTGTTGAGAACTGTTCAATTTACTGTCTTTCTCTCTCTTTGAGTCAAATGCTCACAACATGTTATGCACTGCATTGCTAACTAGCTGTAGATTATGCTTCCAGTACTAGATTCAATCTCTGATTCTTTGATTGGGTGGACAACATGTCAGTTCATGCTGCAAGAGCTCTGATATGTTGGAGGACGTCCTCTGGAAGATGTCATAATTACTGTGTAAGTCGATGGAAGAGGGTGAGAACCATGAGCCTCCTAGGTTTTGTTTTGAAGTCGATGTACACAGAGGAGGACAGAAGCTAGCTGTTCTCCGGCTACACCATGGTGCTAACATAAAGAGTGCTACTGAGGCTACTGTAGATCTTCATTACAAAACAGAGTGTTTTAATCAATTATTTGGTCAATTATTTATTTGGAAATTCACTGAGGAGGATGGTTCTCCCCTTCCTCCTCTGAGCAGACTCTAACTGAAATTCACTGAGGAGGATGGTTCTCCCCTTCCTCCTCTGAGCAGACTCTAACTGAAATTCACTGAGGAGGACGGTCCTCCCCTTCCTCCTCTGAGCAGACTCTAACTGAAATTTACTGAGGAGGACAGTCTTCCCCTTCCTCCTCTGAGAAGCCTCTAACGGAAATTTACTGAGGAGGACAGTCCTCCCCTTCCTCCTCTGAGGAGCCTCTAATGAAATTCACTGAGGAGGATGGTCCTCCCCTTCCTCCTCTGAGCAGACTAACTGAAATTAACTGAGGAGGATGGTGCTCCCCTTCCTCCTCTGAGCAGACTAACTGAAATTAACTGAGGAGGACGGTCCTCCCCTTCCTCCTCTGAGCAGACTCTAACTGAAATTTACTGAGGAGGACAGTCTTCCCCTTCCTCCTCTGAGAAGCCTCTAACTGAAATTTACTGAGGAGGACAGTCCTCCCCTTCCTCCTCTGAGAAGCCTCTAATGAAATTCACTGAGGAGGATGGTCCTCCCCTTCCTCCTCTGAGCAGACTAACTGAAATTCACTGAGGAGGACGGTCCTCCCCTTCCTCCTCTGAGAAGCCTCTACTGAAATTAACTGAGGAGGACAGTCCTCCCCTTCCTCCTCTGAGCAGCCTCTATTGAAATTCACTCCTATGTGCATTATAGCAGTCCAACATGTAGTGTTTGGTCACATATTCCCGAGCACACAACGATTACATCAAACTTTAGTTTGTTAAGTAGCAATAGTACGTCAAAACAAAAACACTTAGGTGAAAAAAAATACTAATTTGTCTATGATTTATTGTGTACACCATGAAATAAGTGCCTACATTAACAGCTAATTTCCATATTAACTGTCAATGCTGTCAGCCAAACTTTTGACTGGTGCTGTGTGTAACCCCTGACAATCTCATGTTGATAGAACATTACTGTCTTGAGATATTTCAGTTCCTGTTTGTTCATCTGTGTTATTCTGGTACACTCTTTGGAAAAGGCTTTGCCATTGACCTGAGCATTAACCGTGCATTACCTCCCGTGACCTTTTGACCCAGGAATTCTGACAAACAAATGATAATATCTCAGCAACAGTAAGGCCTGCTACTGTATCATTTAGTTCAGCTCTAAAAGCAATGCTTAATTTAACCCCTTAACACACACTACTGCTTACAACCACTACTGACTACAACCACTACTGACTACAACCACTACTGACTACAACCACTACTGACTACAACCACTACTGACTACAACCACTACTGACTACAACTACTACTGACTACAGCTACTACTGACTACAACTACTAGTGAATAGAACCACTACTGACTACAACCACTACTGAATACAACTACTAGTGAATACAACCACTACTGTCTGCAACCACTACTGACTACAACGACTACTGACTACAACCACTACTGACTACAACCACTACTGACTACAACCACTACTGACTACAACTACTTGTGAATACAACCACTACTGACTACAACCGTTACTGACTACAACTACTAGTGAATACAACCACTACTGACTGCAACCGTTACTGACTACAACTACTAGTGAATACAACCACTACTGACTACAACCACTACTGACTACAACTACTAGTGAATACAACCACTACTGACTACAACCACTACTGACTACAACCAGGAACTGAGGAACCTCATGGTACAGTGCACTCTTTGAGCCAGTCATTTCAGGACATTCATTGAAACTATTATTCAAAAATAGAATAATCAAATTGTTTTAATAGTATAAAGTCCTTTACAGTGTATGAGGGAAACTCACCACTAACATGGGGCTCTGACCTGGGTGATGTCACGGGTGACATTATGATGTGTAGCTCTGACCTGGGTGATGCCACGACAGCCATTTTGATGTGTAGACCTGGGTGATGTCACGACAGCCATTTTGTGTCAGATATCTTCACCTCATATCAACCATCACTGTGGAGCGGTAATAGAGATCAGGGGGTTGGCCTGTCGCTTTAAATACTTCTAGGGTTGCAACATGCTGGTAGCTCTCTTAAAATTCCTTAGTTTCCCAGAAATCCCAGATGGAATATTCCTGGAATAAGAAAACAAATATCTGTGAATCTGGAGACCTGCAACCTGGATTTCTGGAAGTGTGTTTTTTGGGAAAGTGACCAGTATTTTGCAGCCCTAATTACAGTAATCCATTACATATTGTCCAAGCACAGTTCTACATGAACCACGTCCCATATCAACTATACGGACATCCTCGTTCTCAGCTACACCAGAGATCCTCGTTCTCAGCTACTCCAGAGATCCTCGTTCTCAGCTACTCCAGAGATCCTCGTTCTCAGCTACTCCAGAGATCCTCGTTCTCAGCTACTCCAGAGATCCTCGTTCTCAGCTACACCAGAGATCATCGTTCTCAGCTACTCCAGAGATCCTCGTTCTCAGCTACACCAGAGATCCTCGTTCTCAGCTACTCCAGAGATCCTCGTTCTCAGCTACTCCAGAGATCCTCGTTCTCAGCTACTCCAGAGATCCTCGTTCTCAGCTACACCAGAGATCCTCGTTCTCAGCTACACCAGAGATCCTCGTTCTCAGCTACTCCAGAGAACCTCGTTCTCAGCTACTCCAGAGATCCTCGTTCTCAGCTACACCAGAGATCCTCGTTCTCAGCTACTCCAGAGATCCTCGTTCTCAGCTACACCAGAGATCCTCGTTCTCAGCTACTCCAGAGATCCTCGTTCTCAGCTACTCCAGAGATCCTCGTTCTCAGCTACTCCAGAGATCCTCGTTCTCAGCTACTCCAGAGATCCTCGTTCTCAGCTACTCCAGAGATCCTCGTTCTCAGCTACTCCAGAGATCCTCGTTCTCAGCTACTCCAGAGATCCTCGTTCTCAGCTACTCCAGAGATCCTCGTTCTCAGCTACTCCAGAGATCCTCGTTCTCAGCTACTCCAGAGCATGTATTGAATTAAACTGCTAGACTGTGCCTTGACAAAACATACTTTCTAGCAGAGGAGGAGCAGAGGAG
>NW_024607943.1:22500-42779 GCF_018296145.1 Oncorhynchus tshawytscha
ACACATACAGAACATTACACATACAGAACATTACACATACAGAACATTACACACACATACAGAACATTATACATACATACAGAACATTACACATACAGAACATTACACATACAGAACATTATACATACATACAGAACATTACACATACAGAACATTACACATACAGAACATTACACATACAGAACATTACACATACAGAACATTACACATACAGAACATTACACATACAGAACATTACACACACAGAACATTACACACACAGAACATTACACATACAGAACATTACACATACAGAACATTATACATACAGAACATTACACATACAGAACATTACACACACAGAACATTACACACACAGAACATTACACATACAGAACATTACACACACAGAACATTACACACACATACAGAACATTACACATACAGAACATTATACATACAGAACATTACACATACAGAACATTACACATACAGAACATTATACATACAGAACATTACACATACAGAACATTACACATACAGAACATTACACATACAGAACATTACACATACAGAACATTATACATACAGAACATTACACATACAGAACATTATACATACAGAACATTACACATACAGAACATTACACATACAGAACATTACACATACAGAACATTATACATACAGAACATTACACATACAGAACATTACACATACAGAACATTACACATACAGAACATTACACACACAGAACATTACACATACATACAGAACATTACACATACAGAACATTATACATACAGAACATTACACATACAGAACATTACACATACATACAGAACATTACACATACAGAACATTATACATACAGAACATTACACATACAGAACATTACACATACAGAACATTACACATACAGAACATTACACACACATACAGAACATTATACATACATACAGAACATTACACATACAGAACATTACACATACAGAACATTATACATACATACAGAACATTACACATACAGAACATTACACATACAGAACATTACACATACAGAACATTACACATACAGAACATTACACATACAGAACATTACACATACAGAACATTACACACACAGAACATTACACACACAGAACATTACACATACAGAACATTACACATACATACAGAACATTACACATACAGAACATTACACATACATACAGAACATTACACATACAGAACATTACACATACAGAACATTACACATACAGAACATTACACATACAGAACATTACACATACAGAACATTACACACACAGAACATTACACATACAGAACATTACACACACAGAACATTATACATACAGAAGTTTCAAAACTATATCTACAGGTGTTAAGGTGAGATTTGGGAGACACTCCTTGTGTCATTAGTGTTAATTGCTGCTCTTTCATCTAACTGCAAGGCCACTCCTTATCAGACACTTATCATGCATACTAACGTGTGTGTGTGTGTGTGTGTGTGTCTGTGTGTGTGTGTGTGTGTGTGTGTGTGTGTGTGGGTCAGAACATTCAAAACTTTCTCTATTCCTCCCTGAGGACTACAACACAAAGGCTTCACCAATCATTATTATATTCTGGACACGCATACAGGCAAACACACACACACACACACACACACACACACACACACACACACACACACACACACACACACACACAAGAGGATGTTTGGTATTCAGTAGTATTCTCTGTTCCTCTGGCTCTTGTGTTTTGTGTGTCTTGTGTTGACCTTTCTCTATTTCCTGCAATACACACTGTATCATCACACACACACACACACACACACACACACACACACACACACACACACACACACACACACACAGACACACACACACACACATGAGCACAAAAATGCATACATGAAATGTTCCCACAAACATCAATATATGCCTTCCTTAGCGCAACCCCGAAAAAAGCTAAAATATTACACAGCAATCAAACCCATGAGGTGTGTTTGAGAGAGAGAGACCGGGAGAGGATCGAGAGAGAGAGAGAGAGAGAGACCGGGAGAGGATCGAGGGAGAGAGAGACCGGGAGAGGATCGAGAGAGAGAGACCGGGAGAGGATCGAGGGAGAGAGAGACCGGGAGAGGATCGAGAGAGAGAGAGACCGGGAGAGAGAGAGAGAGAGAGACCGGGAGAGGATCGAGAGAGAGAGAGACCGGGAGAGGATCGAGAGAGAGAGACCGGGAGACGATCGAGAGAGAGAGTGAGGCAGAGCTCAGACCACCGTGCTACAACAGCTTACAGAGCTCAAGCAAGTCGCGAGATGACTTGATCACAACAGAGGGTTGTAGTGAAGTATTTTGGTGTATGGCTTCCCCTAATCATACCCCTAATCATACCCCTAATCATACCCCTAATCATACCCCTGAACATACCCCTAATCATACCCCTAAACATACCCCTAATCATACCCCTAAACTTACCCCTAATCATACCCCTAAACTTAACCATGAGGGGTTAAAGCCTGAATGTAACTTTCTGTGTTACTTCTGTTCGAACCCTGTTACCAGGCAGAATTCCTGCTATAATCGTGAAGAATTAATAGATCAAAAATATACATTCATCCACGTTATGGAACATTTGGACGTGAAACTATGAGACCTTGTTGAGCACGGACGTGGACACAAGGAGTTTCTGGACCGCAGCTTGAAATATAAATATAACAATTCCAATTTTAAAATGACCGACATGGCTGTGCAGGCTTTTGTTCCAGCCCCGCACTAATATACCTGCTTCAGCTAATCATGGCTGAAGACCATTAACAGTTGTAACAGCTCTACAGATCCAGGATCAGTCAATGTGAGGAGAGGAGGCTAGTTAAATGTTGATGTGTCTTGTTATTCCATATTGGGAGACAGTTTAATAAAATGGTTCCCTCCCTCCCTCCCTAATAAAATGGTTCCCTCCCTCCCTAATAAAATGGTTCCCTCCCTCCCTCCCTAATAAAATGGTTCCCTCCCTCCCTCCCTAATAAAATGGTTCACTCCCTCCCTCCCTCCCTAATAAAATGGTTCCCTCCCTCCCTAATAAAATGGTTTCCTCCCTCACTCCCTCCCTAATAAAATGGTTCCCTGCCTTCCTCCCTAATAAAATGGTTCCCTCCCTCCCTAATAAAATGGTTCCCTCCGTCCCTCCCAAATAAAACGGTTCCCTCCCTAATAAAATGGTTCCCTCCCTCCCTCCCTAATAAAATGGTTCCCTCCTCCCCTCCCTAATAAAATGGTTCTCTCCTCCCCTCCCTAATAAAATGGTTCCCTCCTCCCCTCCCTAATAAAATGGTTCCCCCCTCCGTCCCTAATAAAATGGTTCCCTCCCTCCCTAATAAAATGGTTCCCTCCCTCCCTCCCTAATAAAATGGTTCCCTCCCTCCCTAATAAAATGGTTCCCTCCCTCCCTAATAAAATGGTTCCCTCCCTCCCTCCCTAATAAAATGGTTACATAGAGAGAGACGTAGAGACATAGAGAGAGACGTAGAGACGTAGAGAGAGACATAGAGAGAGACGTAGAGACATAGAGAGAGACGTAGAGAGAGACGTAGAGACATAGAGAGAGACGTAGAGAGAGAGACGTAGAGACATAGAGAGAGACGTAGAGAGAGACGTAGAGACATAGAGAGAGACAGAGAGACAGAGAGAGACTTAGAAACATAGAGAGAGATGTAGAGAGAGACATCGAGAGAGACATAGAAACATAGAGAGAGATGTAGAGAGAGACGTAGAGAGAGACGTAGAGACATAGAGAGAGACATAGAGAGAGACATAGAGAGACAGAGAGAGACTTAGAAACAGAGAGAGATGTAGAGAGAGACATCGAGAGAGACATAGAAACATAGAGAGAGATGTAGAGAGACATAGAAACATAGAGAGAGACGTAGAGAGACAGAGAGACTTAGAAACATAGAGAGAGATGTAGAGAGAGACATCGAGAGAGACATAGAAACATAGGGCGAAACATAAAGAGAGACGTAGAGACATAGAGAGAGACATAGAGAGAGACAGATAAACAAAGAGAGAGATATATAGAGACATAGAGAGAGAGACATGTAGAGACAGAGAGAGACATAGAGACATAGAGAGAGAGACATATAGAGACAGAGAGAGACAGAGAGAGACATAGAGAGAGATGTAGAGAGAGACATCGAGAGAGACATAGAAACATAGAGAGAGATGTAGAGAGACATAGAAACATAGAGAGAGACGTAGAGAGACAGAGAGACTTAGAAACATAGAGAGAGATGTAGAGAGAGACATCGAGAGAGACATAGAAACATAGGGCGAAACATAAAGAGAGACGTAGAGACATAGAGAGAGACATAGAGAGAGACAGAAAAACAAAGAGAGAGATATATAGAGACATAGAGAGAGAGACATGTAGAGACAGAGAGAGACATAGAGACATAGAGAGAGAGACATGTAGAGACAGAGAGAGACATAGAGACATAGAGAGAGAGACATGTAGAGACAGAGAGAGACATAGAGACATAGAGAGAGAGACATATAGAGACAGAGAGAGACAGAGAGAGACATAGAGAGAGAGACATATAGAGACAGAGAGAGACATAGAGACACAGAGAGACAGAGAGAGAGAGAGAGAGAGAGAGAGAGAGAGAGACAGAGACAGAGAGAGAGAGAGAGACAGAGAGAGACATATATATATATAGAGAGAGAGACAGAGAGACATAGAGACATATAGAGAGACAGAGACATAGAGACATATAGAGAGACAGAGACATAGAGACATATAGAGAGACAGAGACATAGAGAGATATAGAGAGACAGATACATAGACATAGAGAGACAGAGACATAGACATAGAGAGACGGAGACATAGAGACATATAGAGAGACAGAGACATAGAGACATATTGAGAGACAGAGACATAGAGACATATAGAGAGACAGAGACATAGACATAGAGAGACATAGAGACATAGAGAGACATAGACATAGAGAGACATAGAGACATATAGAGAGACAGATACATAGACATAGAGAGACAGAGAGACATAGAGACATATAGAGAGACAGATACATAGACATAGAGAGACAGAGACATAGAGACATATAGAGAGACGGAGACATAGAGACATATAGAGAGACAGAGACATAGACATAGAGAGACAGAGAGACATAGACATAGAGAGACATAGACATAGAGAGACAGAGACATAGACATAGAGACATAGAGAGACATAGACATAGAGAGACATAGAGACATATAGAGAGACAGATACATAGACATAGAGAGACAGAGACATAGAGACATATAGAGAGACGGAGACATAGAGACATATAGAGAGACAGAGACATAGACATAGAGAGACAGAGAGACAGAGAGACAGAGAGACATATAGAGAGACAGATACATAGAGACATATAGAGAGACAGATACATAGACATAGAGAGACAGAGACATAGAGACATATAGAGAGACAGATACATAGAGACATATAGAGAGACAGATACATAGAGACATATAGAGAGACAGATACATAGACATAGAGAGACAGATACATAGAGACATATAGAGAGACAGATACATAGACATAGAGAGACAGAGACATAGAGACATATAGAGAGACAGATACATAGACATAGAGAGACAGAGACATAGAGACATATAGAGAGACAGAGACAGAGAGAGATGGTGGCTGAATTTCAGCTGAATGATGAACTGAAGACAATAGGGTTTGTTGTTGTGTTTATGGAATTGTCTCATGCTGCAGTTCCATAACTGGTCAGTAGAGTGTGCTGGAGCGTAACAAAAACACCATCGTACCAAGGAGCTACCAGCCTTGTCTCTCTGCCTCACTGAAAATCCTGTGAATTATATACCAGCTAATCAGACTGAGATTCTATCCCAAATAGCTCACTAGTCCCTATACATTGCACTACTTTTGACCTGAGCCCAATGGTTCGTGGTAAAAAGTAGGGCACTATAAATTGAATATGGTGTCATTTGGGATGAAGCCTGAATATTAGTGGTAGAATTGGCTTGATATCGCTGACCAGGCTGGATCTGCTGCTCAACATATATTTTACAATTAAATGGACTGATCAAATGGACAATACACAGAGAGAGAGAGAGAGAGAGAGAGAGAGAGAGAGAGAGAGAGAGAGAGAGAGAGAGAGAGAGAGAGAGAGAGAGAGAGAGGGGGGGAGAGAGAGAGAGAGAGAGAGAGAGAGAGAGAGAGAGAGAGAGGGGGGGGGGGAGAGACAGAGAGAGAGAGAGAGAGAGAGAGAGAGAGAGAGAGAGAGAGAGAGAGAGAGAGAGAGAGAACTGCAGCCCACTTACCTGGACCACTGCCAAAATAGGGAGAAGGAGAATGAGGGAGAGAGAGAGAGATAACTTTGGCAATGTAAACATATGTTTCTCATGCCAATAAAGCCCCTTGAATTGAATTTAATTGACAGTATATTTATTCTACAGCAATCGGATGCCAGCCTGGGGAGTCAATGACATGACATGGTTGTTGCAAAGCAATGTCTGCTGTGTAGTCATCCCTCAACAGAACCATAGTCATGTGTAGTCATCCCTCAACAGATCCATAGTCATGTGTAGTCATCCCTCAACAGATCCATAGTCATGTGTAATCATCCCTCAACAGATCCATAGTCATGTGTAGTCATCCCTCAACAGATCCATAGTCATGTGTAATCATCCCTCAACAGATCCATAGTCATGTGTAGTCATCCCTCAACAGAACCATAGTCATGTGTAGTCATCCCTCAACAGATCCATAGTCATGTGTAGTCATCCCTCAACAGAACCATAGTCATGTGTAGTCATCCCTCAACAGAACCATAGTCATGTGTAGTCATCCTCAACAGAACCATAGTCATGTGTAGTCATCCCTCAACAGAACCATAGTCATGTGTAGTCATCCCTCAACAGATCCATAGTCATGTGTAGTCATCCCTCAACAGAACCATAGTCATGTGTAGTCATCCTCAACAGATCCATAGTCATGTGTAGTCATCTCTCAACAGAACCATAGTCATGTGTAGTCATCCCTCAACAGAACCATAGTCATGTGTAGTCATCCCTCTACAGATCCATAGTCATGTGTAGTCATCCCTCAACAGATCCATAGTCATGTGTAGTCATCCCTCAACAGAACCATAGTCATGTGTAGTCATCCCTCAACAGATCCATAGTCATGTGTAGTCATCCCTCAACAGAACCATAGTCATGTGTAGTCATCCCTCAACAGAACCATAGTCATGTGTAGTCATCCCTCAACAGAACCATAGTCATGTGTAGTCATCCCTCAACAGATCCAAGTCCACCTCTGTCAAGTCCACCTCTGTCAAGTCCACCTCTGCCAAGTCTACCTCTGTCAAGTCCACCTCTGCCAAGTCTACCTCTGCCAAGTCTACCTCTGCCAAGTCCACCTCTGCCAAGTCCACCTCTGCCAAGTCCACCTCTGTCAAGTCCACCTCTGCCAAGTCTACCTCTGCCAAGTCTACCTCTGCCAAGTCCACCTCTGCCAAGTCTACCTCTGCCAAGTCCACCTCTGTCTGTCAAGTCCACCTCTGCCAAGTCCACCTCTGCCAAGTCCACCTCTGCCAAGTCTACCTCTGTCTGTCAAGTCCACCTCTGCCAAGTCCACCTCTGTCTGTCAAGTCCACCTCTGCCAAGTCCACCTCTGCCAAGTCCACCTCTGTCTGTCAAGTCCACCTCTGCCAAGTCCACCTCTGTCAAGTCCACCTCTGCCAAGTCTACCTCTGCCAAGTCTACCTCTGCCACGTCTACCTCTGCCAAGTCCACCTCTGTCTGTCAAGTCCACCTCTGTCTGCCAAGTCCACCTCTGTCTGTCAAGTCCACCTCTGTCTGTCAAGTCCACCTCTGCCAAGTCGACCTCTGCCAAGTCCACCTCTGCCAAGTCCACCTCTGTCTGTCAAATCCACCTCTGCCAAGTCCACCTCTGTCAAGTCCACCTCTGTCTGTCAAGTCCACCTCTGTCAAGTCCACCTCTGTCTGTCAAGTCCACCTCTGCCAAGTCCACCTCTGCCACGTCTACCTCTGCCAAGTCCACCTCTGTCTGTCAAGTCCACCTCTGTCTGCCAAGTCCACCTCTGTCTGTCAAGTCCACCTCTGTCTGTCAAGTCCACCTCTGCCAAGTCCACCTCTGCCAAGTCCACCTCTGCCAAGTCCACCTCTGTCTGTCAAATCCACCTCTGCCAAGTCCACCTCTGTCAAGTCCACCTCTGTCTGTCAAGTCCACCTCTGTCAAGTCCACCTCTGTCTGTCAAGTCCACCTCTGCCAAGTCCATCTCTGTCAAGTCTACCTCTGCCAAGTCCATCTCTGTCAAGTCCACCTCTGTCAAGTCCACCTCTGTCTGTCAAGTCCACCTCTGTCAAGTCCACCTCTGTCTGTCAAGTCCACCTCTGCCAAGTCCACCTCTGCCACGTCTACCTCTGCCAAGTCCACCTCTGTCTGTCAAGTCCACCTCTGTCTGCCAAGTCCACCTCTGTCTGTCAAGTCCACCTCTGTCTGTCAAGTCCACCTCTGCCAAGTCCACCTCTGCCAAGTCCACCTCTGCCAAGTCCACCTCTGTCTGTCAAATCCACCTCTGCCAAGTCCACCTCTGTCAAGTCCACCTCTGTCTGTCAAGTCCACCTCTGTCTGTCAAGTCCACCTCTGTCTGTCAAGTCCACCTCTGCCAAGTCCACCTCTGCCAAGTCCACCTCTGCCAAGTCTACCTCTGTCTGTCAAGTCCACCTCTGCCAAGTCCACCTCTGTCAAGTCAACCTCTGTCAGCCAAGTCCATCTCTGTCTGTCAAGTCCACCTCTGTCTGTCAAGTCCACCTCTGCCAAGTCCACCTCTGCCAAGTCCACCTCTGTCTGCCAAGTCCACCTCTGCCAAGTCCACCTCTGTCAAGTCCACCTCTGTCTGTCAAGTCCACCTCTGTCAAGTCCACCTCTGTCTGTCAAGTCCACCTCTGCCAAGTCCACCTCTGCCAAGTCCACCTCTGCCAAGTCTACCTCTGTCTGTCAAGTCCACCTCTGCCAAGTCCATCTCTGTCAAGTCTACCTCTGCCAAGTCCATCTCTGTCTGTCAAGTCCACCTCTGTCTGTCAAGTCCACCTCTGTCTGTCAAGTCCACCTCTGCCAAGTCCACCTCTGCCAAGTCCACCTCTGCCAAGTCCACCTCTGTCTGTCAAATCCACCTCTGCCAAGTCCACCTCTGTCAAGTCCACCTCTGTCTGTCAAGTCCACCTCTGTCAAGTCCACCTCTGTCTGTCAAGTCCACCTCTGCCAAGTCCATCTCTGTCAAGTCTACCTCTGCCAAGTCCATCTCTGTCAAGTCCACCTCTGTCAAGTCCACCTCTGTCTGTCAAGTCCACCTCTGTCAAGTCCACCTCTGTCTGTCAAGTCCACCTCTGCCAAGTCCACCTCTGCCACGTCTACCTCTGCCAAGTCCACCTCTGTCTGTCAAGTCCACCTCTGTCTGCCAAGTCCACCTCTGTCTGTCAAGTCCACCTCTGTCTGTCAAGTCCACCTCTGCCAAGTCCACCTCTGCCAAGTCCACCTCTGCCAAGTCCACCTCTGTCTGTCAAATCCACCTCTGCCAAGTCCACCTCTGTCAAGTCCACCTCTGTCTGTCAAGTCCACCTCTGTCTGTCAAGTCCACCTCTGTCTGTCAAGTCCACCTCTGCCAAGTCCACCTCTGCCAAGTCCACCTCTGCCAAGTCTACCTCTGTCTGTCAAGTCCACCTCTGCCAAGTCCACCTCTGTCAAGTCAACCTCTGTCAGCCAAGTCCATCTCTGTCTGTCAAGTCCACCTCTGTCTGTCAAGTCCACCTCTGCCAAGTCCACCTCTGCCAAGTCCACCTCTGTCTGCCAAGTCCACCTCTGCCAAGTCCACCTCTGTCAAGTCCACCTCTGTCTGTCAAGTCCACCTCTGTCAAGTCCACCTCTGTCTGTCAAGTCCACCTCTGCCAAGTCCACCTCTGCCAAGTCCACCTCTGCCAAGTCTACCTCTGTCTGTCAAGTCCACCTCTGCCAAGTCCATCTCTGTCAAGTCTACCTCTGCCAAGTCCATCTCTGTCAAGCCTACCTCTGTCAAGTCTACCTCTGTCAAGCCTACCTCTGTCAAGTCTACCTCTGTCAAGCCTACCTCTGTCAAGCCTACCTCTGTCAAGCCTACCTCTGCCAAGCCTACCTCTGTCAAGTCTACCTCTGTCAAGCCTACCTCTGTCAAGTCTACCTCTGTCAAGTCTACCTCTGTCAAGTCTACCTCTGTCAAGTCTACCTCTGTCAAGTCCATCTCTGTCAAGTCTACCTCTGTCAAGTCCACCTCTGCCAAGTCCACCTCTGCCAAGTCCACCTCTGCCAAGTCCACCTCTGCCTCTTTACCTTCCTGTCAGACACTCAGTCACTGCCAGACAGAGACGTCCGTATCAACAACAGGAACCAGAGACAGGTCACTGCCAGACAGAGACATATCAACAACAGGAACCAGAGACAGGTAACTGCCAGACAGAGACGTATCAACAACAGGAACCAGAGACAGGTCACCTCCAGACAGAGAGGTCTGTATCAACAACAGGAACCAGAGACAGGTCACTGCCAGACAGAGACGTCTGTATCAACAACAGGAACCAGAGACAGGTCACTGCCAGACAGAGACGTATCAACAACAGGAACCAGAGACAGGTCACTGCCAGACAGAGACGTCTGTATCAACAACAGGAACCAGAGACAGGTCACTGCCAGACAGAGACATCTGTATCAACAACAGGAACCAGAGACAGGTCACTGCCAGACAGAGACGTCCGTATCAACAACAGGAACCAGAGACAGGTCACTGCCAGACAGAGACGTCTGTCTCAACAACAGGAACCAGAGACAGGTGAGTCCAGGTGCTTCTCCGTATCAACAACAGGAACCAGAGACAGGTGAGTCCAGGTGCTTCTCTGTATCAACAACAGGAACCAGAGACAGGTGAGTCCAGGTGCTTCTCCGTATCAACAACAGGAACCAGAGACAGGTCACTGCCAGACAGAGACGTCTGTCTCAACAACAGGAACCAGAGACAGGTGAGTCCAGGTGCTTCTCCGTATCAACAACAGGAACCAGAGACAGGTGAGTCCAGGTGCTTCTCCGTATCAACAACAGGAACCAGGGACAGGTGAGTCCAGGTGCTTCTCTGTATCAACAACAGGAACCAGAGACAGGTGAGTCCAGGTGCTTCTCCGTATCAACAACAGGAACCAGGGACAGGTGAGTCCAGGTGCTTCTCTGTATCAACAACAGGAACCAGAGACAGGTGAGTCCAGGTGCTTCTCCGTATCAACAACAGGAACCAGGGACAGGTGAGTCCAGGTGCTTCTCTGTATCAACAACAGGAACCAGGGACAGGTGAGTCCAGGTGCTTCTCTGTATCAACAACAGGAACCAGAGACAGGTGAGTCCAGGTGCTTCTCTGTATCAACAACAGGAACCAGGGACAGGTGAGTCCAGGTGCTTCTCCGTATCAACAACAGGAACCAGGGACAGGTGAGTCCAGGTGCTTCTCCATATCAACAACAGGAACCAGAGACAGATGAGTCCAGGTGCTTCTCCGTATCAACAACAGGAACCAGGGACAGGTGAGTCCAGGTGCTTCTCTGTATCAACGATGGCAACTTCAAACAGGTGAGACAAGAGACACAATGAACACAGTATCATCTTGTGGTAAAACGTCATGCTCTTCGTCTTTATACCCTCCTTCATCTGTGCGTAGCCTCAGAGAGTCACCACAGTTAATGACCAACAAGATCTTGTGAAGTTGTGAAAATGACTTGCCACTCTGATGCCATGGGAGGGATAAACGTTGATTTAACGGTTAGGTTTAGACATTCATTCTGAATGGTTCAGGTAAGGCTGTATATGATGGGCAACCTGAGCACACAACAATACACGTCTAGTTTCATATCCTTAAAGTCTATATTTAGACTACATTGTACCAGTAGGGAATTGAATGTTTGCCATTACAGTGTAGCTGGCCAAGTTTAAACAAGGCATTTTAATCAATCATATTTCAAGTCTTTCAGAAAGGGTCCCCGGTGTTAGTTATGAAGATGAGATGTTACTGAAGTGATACAGACCCAATTGAAGCGTTGTGAGTTTGTTTCTACAGTCTTGTATAGATGAAAGCCCCACAAACTACGCTGATTTCATCCAGAAAGTGGATTGGCGACATAGGAAAATGTATTTTTTACCATTTGCATATGTTGTTAAAATATTTACTGTATTTACATTCAACTGGTAAAGGTTCATTTGGATATATATTGATATATATTAAAAATGACATGGTAGGGGTGGTGCCTGGCCTTCCAGATGATGCAGTCTTAAGATGCCTTCTGTTGACCTTTTCAAAACATCCCAAATTACAATAAACGTGTGGAAGAAACCTGCAGCATTTGAATGTTTATTTCAGAGTCTATAACATTCATAACGATAAACGTTCCTCTCTAAAGTCATAATGGAAAATTACAATATCTTCTAAATGATAGTTTTAGTGTTCAGCCAACATGATAGTTTTAGTGTTCAACCAACATGATAGTTTTAGTGTTCAACCAACATGATAGTTTTACTGTTCAACCAACATGATAGTTTTACTGTTCAACCAACATGATAGTTTTACTGTTCAACCAACATGATAGTTTTACTGTTCAACCAACATGATAGTTTTAGTGTTCAACCAACATGATAGTTTTAGTGTTCAACCAACATGATAGTTTTAGTGTTCAACCAACATGATAGTTTTAGTGTTCAACCAACATGATAGTTTTAGTGTTCAACCAACATGATAGTTTTAGTGTTCAACCAACATGATAGTTTTAGTGTTCAACCAACATGATAGTTTTAGTGTTCAACCAACATGATAGTTTTAGTGTTCAACCAACATGATAGTTTTAGTGTTCAACCAACATGATAGTTTTAGTGTTCAACCAACATGATAGTTTTAGTGTTCAACCAACATGATAGTTTTAGTGTTCAACCAACATGATAGTTTTAGTGTTCAACCAACATGATAGTTTTAGTGTTCAACCAACATGATACCAACATGATAGTTTTAGTGTTCAACCAACATGATAGTTTTAGTGTTCAACCAACATGATAGTTTTAGTGTTCAACCAACATGATAGTTTTAGTGTTCAACCAACATGATAGTTTTAGTGTTCAACCAACATGATAGTTTTAGTGTTCAACCAACATGATAGTTTTAGTGTTCAACCAACATGATAGTTTTAGTGTTCAACCAACATGATAGTTTTAGTGTTCAACCAACATGATAGTTTTAGTGTTCAACCAACATGATAGTTTTAGTGTTCAACCAACATGATAGTTTTCTGTGTTCAACCAACATGATAGTTTTAGTGTTCAACCAACATGATAGTTTTAGTGTTCAACCAACATGATAGTTTTAGTGTTCAACCAACATGATAGTTTTAGTGTTCAACCAACATGATAGTTTTAGTGTTCAACCAACATGATAGTTTTAGTGTTCAACCAACATGATAGTTTTAGTGTTCAACCAACATGATAGTTTTAGTGTTCAACCAACATGATAGTTTTAGTGTTCAACCAACATGATAGTTTTAGTGTTCAACCAACATGATAGTTTTAGTGTTCAACCAACATGATAGTTTTAGTGTTCACCAACATGATAGTTTTACTGTTCAACCAACATGATAGTTTTAGTGTTCAACCAACATGATAGTTTTAGTGTTCAACCAACATGATAGTTTTAGTGTTCAACCAACATGATAGTTTTACTGTTCAACCAACATGATAGTTTTAGTGTTCAACCAACATGAAGTTTTAGTGTTCAACCAACATGATAGTTTTACTGTTCAACCAACATGATAGTTTTAGTGTTCAACCAACATGATAGTTTTACTGTTCAACCAACATGATAGTTTTAGTGTTCCAACATGATAGTTTTAGTGTTCAACCAACATGATAGTTTTAGTGTTCAACCAACATGATAGTTTTAGTGTTCAACCAACATGATAGTTTTACTGTTCAACCAACATGATAGTTTTAGTGTTCAACCAACATGATAGTTTTACTGTTCAACCAACATGATAGTTTTACTGTTCAACCAACATGATAGGTGTTACCATTCATGATAGTTTTAGTGACCAACATGATAGTTTTAGTGTTCAACCAACATGATAGTGTTCAATCAACATGGTTTTACTGTTCAACCAACATGATAGTTTTAGTGACCAACATGATAGTTTACTGTTCAACCACATGATAGAGTGTTCACAACATGATAGTTTTAGTGTTCAACCACATGATAGTTTTAGTGTTCACCAACATGATAGTTTTAGTGTTCAACCAACATGATAGAGTGTTCACATCATGATAGTTTTACTGTTCAACCAACATGATAGTTTTACTGTTCAACCAACATGATAGTTTTACTGTTCAACCACTGATAGACTGTTCACCAACATGATAGTTTTAGTGTTCAACCAACATGATAGTTTTACTGTTCAACCAACATGATAGTTTTACTGTTCAACCAACATGATAGTTTTAGTGTTCAACCAACATGATAGTTTTACTGTTCAACCAACATGATAGACTGTTCACCAACATGATAGTTTACTGTTCAACCAACATGATAGTTTTAGTGTTCACCAACATGAGGGTTTTACTGTTCAACCAACATGATAGTTTTACTGTTCACCAACATGATAGTTTTACTGTTCAACCAACATGAGAGTTTTACTGTTCAACCAACATGATAGTTTTAGTGTTCAACCAACATGATAGTTTTACTGTTCAACCAACATGATAGTTTTAGTGTTCAACCAACATGATAGTTTTAGTGTTCAACCAACATGATAGTTTTAGTGTTCAACCAACATGATAGTTTTAGTGTTCAACCAAGCCTTTTCTTCAAAATAGCAATCCATGATTTCACCTAAGACTTACAAATTCACAGTCTTTTTATATTTTATCCTCAAGAAGCTTGTCCACGACAACATCCATAACACTTCTTATTTTCTGTATTTCTCCAACATGCCCATATTTAGTCATCCACTTTTTGTGGGGTTTACATTCTGGACACTATAGTCACATCAAAGGTTTACATTCTGGACACTATAGTCACATCAAGGGTTTACATTCTGGACACTATAGACACATCAAAGGTTTACATTCTGGACACTATAGACACATCAAAGGTTTACATTCTGGACACTATAGTCACATCAAAGGTTTACATTCTGGACACTATAGTCACATCAAAGGTTTACATTCTGGACACTATAGTCACATCAAGGGTTTACATTCTGGACACTATAGACACATCAAAGGGTTTACATTCTGGACACTATAGACACATCAAAGGTTTACATTCTGGACACTATAGACACATCAAAGGTTTACATTCTGGACACTATAGACACATCAAAGGTTTACATTCTGGACACTATAGACACATCAAAGGTTTACATTCTGGACACTATAGACACATCAAAGGTTTACATTCTGGTTTGAGAAACTATAGACACCAAGGGTTTACATTCTGGACACTATAGACACATCAAGGGTTTACATTCTGGACACTATAGACACATCAAAGGTTTACATTCTGGACACTATAGACACATCAAAGGTTTACATTCTGGACACTATAGACACATCAGGGTTTACATTCTGGACACTATAGACACATCAAAGGTTTACATTCTGGACACTATAGACACATCAAAGGTTTACATTCTGGACACTATAGACACATCAAAGGTTTACATTCTGGACACTATAGACACAAACAGGTTTACATTCTGGACACTATAGACACATCAAAGGTTTACATTCTGGACACTATAGACACATCAAAGGTTTACATTCTGGACACTATAGACACATCAAAGGTTTACATTCTGGACACTATAGACACATCAAAGGTTTACATTCTGGACACTATAGACACATCACAGGTTTACATTCTGGACACTATAGACACATCAAGGTTTACATTCTGGACACTATAGACACATCAAAGGTTTACATTCTGGACACTATAGACACATCAAGGTTTACATTCTGGACACTATAGACACATCAAAGGTTTACATTCTGGACACTATAGACACATCACAGGTTTACATTCTGGACACTATAGACACATCACAGGTTTACATTCTGGACACTATAGACACATCACAGGTTTACATTCTGGACACTATAGACACATCAAAGGTTTACATTCTGGACACTATAGACACATCACAGGTTTACATTCTGGACACTATAGACACATCAAGGGTTTACATTCTGGACACTATAGACACATCACAGGTTTACATTCTGGACACGATAGACACATCAAAGGTTTACATTCTGGACACTATAGACACATCAAGGGTTTACATTCTGGACACTATAGACACATCACGGGTTTACATTCTGGACACTATAGACACATCAAGGGTTTACCATTCTGGACACTATAGACACATCACGGGTTTACATTCTGGACACTATAGACACAGCAAGGGTTTCCATTCTGGACACTATAGACACATCACAGGTTTACATTCTGGACACTATAGACACATCAAAGGTTTACATTCTGGACACTATAGACACATGAAGGGTTTCCATTCTGGACACTATAGACACATCAAAGGTTTACATTCTGGACACTATAGACACATCAAGGGTTTAATTTGGTTTCACTCTCTGAAATTGTGAAAATGACAATAACCTTTTGTGTAAGAGCTGTTTGAGAAAATAACCTGTTCAGGTGGTTTGGAGTTTTGATCAATATCATGACATCGCATCCTGGGAACCTGACAGTTCATCTGGGTGAACCTGCGGGTGTGCTGTAGATCATAATATCAGCCAATCTGGGAAGTGACTGCAAATATATCTCTTTTTAAAAAACGCCCACACCATCTGACTGTGCATTTCAATGGCCAAAAGAGTCTTGGGAGATAAATGATTGTTTTGATTAAATAAACACAAACAGTGATTAATTAGAAATACAATGATGATCAAAATGAAAAAGGCATGAGTGCTTCAAACAGACAAAAAGGAAATACGTGATTATCTCTGGGTTGAACCTGCGAGCCTCTGAGTGATGCTCACCATCCTGGGAACCTGGACTGATTATCTCTGGGTTGAACCTGCGAGCCTCTGAGTGATGCTCACCATCCTGGGAACCTGGACTGATTATCTCTGGGTTGAACCTGCGAGCCTCTGAGTGATGCTCACCATCCTGGGAACCTGGACTGATTATCTCTGGGTTGAACCTGCGAGCCTCTGAGTGATGCTCACCATCCTGGGAACCTGGACTGATTATCTCTGGGTTGAACCTGCGAGCCTCTGAGTGATGCTCACCATCCTGGGAACCTGGACTGATTATCTCTGGGTTGAACCTGCGAGCCTCTGAGTGATGCTCACCATCCTGGGAACCTGGACTGATTATCTCTGGGTTGAACCTGCGAGCCTCTGAGTGATGCTCACCATCCTGGGAACCTGGACTGATTATCTCTGGGTTGAACCTGCGAGCCTCTGAGTGATGCTCACCATCCTGGGAACCTGGACTGATTATCTCTGGGTTGAACCTGCGAGCCTCTGAGTGATGCTCACCATCCTGGGAACCTGGACTGATTATCTCTGGGTTGAACCTGCGAGCCTCTGAGTGATGCTCACCATCCTGGGAACCTGGACTGATTATCTCTGGGTTGAACCTGCGAGCCTCTGAGTGATGCTCACCATCCTGGGAACCTGGACTGATTATCTCTGGGTTGAACCTGCGAGCCTCTGAGTGATGCTCACCATCCTGGGAACCTGGACTGATTATCTCTGGGTTGAACCTGCGAGCCTCTGAGTGATGCTCACCATCCTGGGAACCTGGACTGATTATCTCTGGGTTGAACCTGCGAGCCTCTGAGTGATGCTCACCATCCTGGGAACCTGGACTGATTATCTCTGGGTTGAACATGCGAGCCTCTTGGTGATACTCACCGTCCTGGGAACCTGGACTGATTATCTCTGGGTTGAACATGCGAGCCTCTTGGTGATACTCACCGTCCTGGGAACCTGGACTGACCTCAAACATCCCCATGGATTTGGTTTGACCTCTAATGGCACCAATTATTATCAAACGATGACAAGGTCTGTAGACATTTGGTCATTTTCACAGTGATTGTCTGTAAATTAGTATTTAGTTAACTGTTTCAAAGTCAGGGTTAAATGTCTTCTGTCTACTGAAGCACTAGGACCTGATAAACCTCATTTTGTTTGTCTCCTACAACCTACACAGAAAGGTTCATCCGATAAATGCTCTCTGCTGGTAGGTTGACAACATTCTGTCACGCCCTGGTCAAAGTATTTTGTGTTTATCTTTATGTATTTGGTCAGGCCAGGGTGTGGCATGGGGTTTTTGTAATTGTGGTGTGTTTGTCTTGGGGTTTTGGTGGTGGTATTGGGATTGTAGCTTAGTGGGTTGTCTAGCAAGGTCTATGGCTGTCTGGAGTGGTTCTCAATCAGAGGCAGGTGCTTATCGTTGTCTCTGATTGGGAACCATATTTAGGCAGCCATATTCTTTGAGTTTGTCGTGGGTGATTGTCCTTAGTGTCTTACTTGTACTCTCTGTTAGTTTGCACTAGATAGGCTGTTTTCGGTTTTCATTACGTTTATTGTTTTGTAGTGTTTAGTGTTTAGTCGTGTTTACGTTTTTTGTTTAATAAATATGGATCGCAATCGACACGCTGCAGTTTGGTCCGACTCTCCTTCATCACCACTAGAAAACCGTTACAGAATCACCCACCACCAACGGACCAAGCGGCGTGTCAACAGGCAGGAGCAGCAGAAAGAGGAGAGGCAACAAAGGCAGCAACAGCGGCGCAATGAGGATTGGACATGGGACGATATATTGGATGGCAAGGGTTGCTACACATGGGAGGAGATCCTGGCGGGAAGGGATCGCCTTCCATGGGAACAGGTGGAGGCACTTAGGAGAGCAGAGGCAGCCGGAGAGAGGAGCCGGCGATACGAGGGAACACGGTTGGCAAGAAAGCCCGGGAGTCAGCCCCAAAAATTTCTTGGGGGGGGGCTTACAGGGAGTATGGCTATGCCAGGTAGGAGACCTGCGCAAACTCCCTGTGTTTACCGGGGGGCTGGAGAGACCGGGCAGGCACCGTGTTATGCTGGTGAGCGCACGGTGTCTCCAGTGCGGGTGCACAGCCCGGTTCGGTATATTCCAGCTCCGCGTATCGGCCGGGCTAGATTGAGCGTCGAGCCAAATGCCATGAAGCCGGCTCTACGCATCTGGTCCCCAGTGCGTCTCCTTGGGCCGGCTTACATGGCACCAGCCTTGCGCTCGGTGTCTCCGGTTCGCCTGCATAGCCCAGTGCGGGCTATTCCACCTCGCCACACTGGCAGGGCAACCGAGAGCATTCAACCAGGTAAGGTTGGGCAGGCTCGGTGCTCAAGAGCTCCAGTGCGCCTGCACGGTCCGGTCTATCCAGTACCACCTCCACACCCCAGCCCTCCGGTAGCAGCTCCCCGCACCAGGCTTCCTGTGCGTGTCCTCGATCCAGTACCACCAGTTCCAGCACCACGCACCAGGCCTTCAGTGTGCCTCGCCTGTTCAGCGCAGCCAGCGCTTTTCTCCTCTCCTGCGCTGCTGGAGTCTCCCGCCTGTTTAACGCAGCCAGAGCCTTCCTCCTCTACAGCGCTGCCGGAGCCTCCCGCCTGTTCAGCGCAGCCAGAGCCTTTCTCCTCTACAGCGCTGCCGGAGCCTCCCGCCTGTTCAGCGCAGCCAGAGCCTTCCTCCTCTACAGCGCTGCCGGAGTCTTCCGCCTGTTTAGCGCAGCCAGAGCTGCCAGTCTGCATGAAGCAGCCAGAGCTGTCAGTCTGCATGGAGCAGTCAGAGCTGTCAGTCTGCATGGAGCAGTCAGAGCTGTCAGTCTGCATGGAGCAGTCAGAGCTGTCAGTCTGCATGGAGCAGCCAGAGCTGTCAGTCTGCATGAAGCAGCCAGTCTACATGAAGCAGCCCGAGCTGCCAGTCTGCATGAAGCAGCCAGTCTACATGGAGCAGCCAGAGCTGTCAGTCCGCATGGAGCAGCCAGAGCTGTCAGTCCGCATGGAGCAGCCAGAGCTGTCAGTCTGCATGGAGCAGCCAGAGCTGTCAGTCCGCATGGAGCAGCCAGAGCTGTCAGTCTACATGAAGCAGCCCGAGCTGCCAGTCTGCATGAAGCAGCCAGTCTACATAGA
>NW_024607944.1:5000-32500 GCF_018296145.1 Oncorhynchus tshawytscha
GTAACAGCCTGGTACCAGCCTGGCAACAACTTGGTAACGGCCTGGTAACGGTCTGGTAACAGCTTGGTAACAGCCTGGTAACAGTTTGGTAACGGCCTGGTAACGTTCCGGTAACAGCTTGGTAACGGCTTGGTAACAGCTCTGTCCAGCTTGGTAACAGCCTGGTAACAGCTTGGTAACAACTTGGTAACAGCTTGGTAATGGTTTGGTAACGGCTTGGTAACGGCTTGGTAACGGCTTGGTAACAGTTTGGTAACGGCCTGGTAACGTTCTGGTAACAGCTTGGTAACGGCTTGGTAACAGCTCTGTCCAGCTTGGTAACAGCTTGGTCCAGCTTGGTAACAGCCTGGTAACAACTTGGTAATAACTTGGTAACAGCCTGGTAACAGCTTGGTAACAGCCTGGTAACAGCTTGATAACAGCTTGGTAACAGCTTGGTAACAGCTTGGTAACAGCTTGGTAACAACTTGGTAACAGCTTGGTAACAGCTTGGTAACAGCTTGGTAACAGCTTGGTCCAGCCTGGTAACAGCTTGGTCCAGCCTGGTAACAGCTTGGTAACAGCTTGGTAACAGCTTGGTAACAGCTTGGTAACAGCCTGGTAACAGCTTGGTAACAGCTTGGTAACAGCCTGGTAACAGCTTGGTAACAGCTTGGTAACAGCCTGGTAACAGCCTGATAACAACTTGGTAACAGCTTGGTAACAGCTTGGTAACAGCTTGGTAACAACTTGGTAACGGCTTGGTAACAGCTTGGTAACAGCTTGGTAACAACTTGCCACAACCAACCTCACATGCTGTAACAACTCTAGAGATTTAAACGGATGGACAATTAGGCCTGATGGAGTAGAGAATGGAGGAGAGAATGGAGGAGAGAGGAGGAGAGAATGGAGGAGAGAGAAGGAGAGAATGGTTGAGAGAATGGAGGAGAGAGGAGGAGAGAATGGAGGAGAGAATGGAGGAGAGAATGGAGGAGAATAGAGGAGAGAATGGAGGAGAGAATGGAGGAGAATAGAGGAGAGAATGGAGGAGAATAGAGGAGAGAATGGAGGAGAATAGAGGAAAGAATGGAGGAGAGAATGGAGGAGAATAGAGGAGAGAATGGAGGAGAGAATGGAGGAGAGAATGGAGGAGAGAATGGAGGAGAATAGGGGAGAATAGAGGAGAGAATGGAGGAGAGAATAGAGGAGAGAATGGAGGAGAGAATGGAGAGAATGGGGGAGAAGGAGAGAATAGAGGAGAGAATGGAGGAGAGAATAGAGGAGAGAATGGAGGAGAGAATGGGGAGAGAATGGAGGAGAGAATGGAGGAGAGAATGGGGGAGAATAGAGGAAAGAATGGAGGAGAATAGAGGAGAATAGAGGAGAGAATGGAGGAGAGAATGGGGGAGAGAATGGAGGAGAGAATGGGGGAGAGAATGGGGGAGAGAATGGAGGAGAGAATAGAGGAGAGAATGGAGGAGAGAATGGGGGAGAGAGGGCCACCATTGTTCCTGTTCCCAAGAAAGCTAAGGTAACTGAGCTAAACGACTACCGCCCCGTAGCACTCACATCCGTCATCATGAAGTGCTTTGAGAGACTAGTCAAGGACCATATCACCTCCACCCTACCTGACACCCTAGACCCACTCCAATTTGCTTACCGCCCAAATAGGTCCACAGACGATGCAATCTCAACCACACTGCACACTGCCCTAACCCATCTGGACAAGAGGAATACCTATGTGAGAATGCTGTTCATCGACTACAGCTCGGCATTCAACACCATAGTACCCTCCAAGCTCGTCATCAAGCTCGAGACCCTGGGTCTCGACCCCGCCCTGTGCAACTGGGTACTGGACTTCCTGACGGGCCGCCCCCAGGTGGTGAGGGTAGGCAACAACATCTCCTCCCCGCTGATCCTCAACACTGGGGCCCCACAAGGGTGCGTTCTGAGCCCTCTCCTGTACTCCCTGTTCACCCACGACTGCGTGGCCACGCACGCCTCCAACTCAATCATCAAGTTTGCGGACGACACAACAGTGGTAGGCTTGATTACCAACAACGACGAGACGGCCTACAGGGAGGAGGTGAGGGCCCTCGGAGTGTGGTGTCAGGAAAATAACCTCACACTCAACGTCAACAAAACTAAGGAGATGATTGTGGACTTCAGGAAACAGCAGAGGGAACACCCCCCCATCCACATCGATGGAACAGTAGTGGAGAGGGTAGCAAGTTTTAAGTTCCTCGGCATACACATCACAGACAAACTGAATTGGTCCACTCACACAGACAGCATCGTGAAGAAGGCGCAGCAGCGCCTCTACAACCTCAGGAGGCTGAAGAAATTCGGCTTGTCACCAAAAGCACACAAACTTCTACAGATGCACAATCGAGAGCATCCTGGCGGGCTGTATCACCGCCTGGTATGGCAACTGCGCCGCCCTCAACCGTAAGGCTCTCCAGAGGGTAGTGAGGTCTGCACAACGCATCACCGGGGGCAAACTACCTGCCCTCCAGGACACCTACACCACCCGATGCTACAGGAAGGCCATAAAGATCATCAAGGACATCAACCACCCGAGCCACTGCCTGTTCACCCCGCTGTCATCCAGAAGGCGAGGTCAGTACAGGTGCATCAAAGCTGGGACCAAGAGACTGAAAAACAGCTTCTATCTCAAGGCCATCAGACTGTTAAACAGCCACCACTAACATTGAGTGGCTACTGCCAACACACTGTCAATGACACTGACTCTACTCCAGCCACTTTAATCATGGGAATTGATGGGAAATGATGTAAATATATCACTAGCCACTTTAAACAATGCTACCTTATATAATGTTACTTACCCTACATTATTCATCTCATATGCATACGTTGATACTGTACCCTATATCATCGACTGCATCCTTATGTAATACATGTATCACTAGCCACTTTAACTATGCCACTTGGTTTACATACTCATCTCATATGTATATACTGTACTCGATATCATCTACTGTATCTTGCCTATGCTGCTCTGTACCATCACTCATTCATATATCCTTATGTACATATTCTTTATCCCCTTACACTGTGTATAAGACAGTAGTTTTTTGGAATTGTTAGTTAGATTACTTGTTCGTTATTACTGCATTGTCGGAACTAGAAGCACAAGCATTTCGCTACACTCGCATTAACATCTGCTAACCATGTGTATGTGACAACTAAAATTGGATTTGATTTGATTTGATTTGAGAGAATGGAGTAGAGAATGGAGGAGAATAGAGGAGAGAATGGAGGAGAGAATGGAGGAGAGAATGGAGGAGAGAATGGAGGAGAGAATGGAGGAGAATAGAGGAGAGAATGGAGGGGAATATAGAGGAGAGAATGGAGGAGAGAATGGGGGAGAGAATGGAGGAGAGAATGGAGGAGAGAATGGAGGAGAATAGAGGAGAGAATGGAGGGGAATATAGAGGAGAGAATGGAGGAGAGAATGGAGGAGAGAATGGAGGAGAGTAGAGGAGAGAATGGAGGAGAGAATGGAGGAGAGTAGAGGAGAGAATGGAGGAGAGAATGGAGGAGAATAGAGGAGAGAATGGAGGAGAGTGGAGGAGAGAATGGAGGAGAGAATGGAGTAGAGAATGGAGGAGAATGGATGAGAGAATGGAGGAGAGAATGGAGGAGAATGGAGGAGAGAATGGAGGAGAGTGGAGGAGAGAATAGGAGAGAATGGAGGAGAATGGAGGAAAGAATGGAGGAGAGAATGGAGGAGAGTAAAGAATGCAGGAGAGAATGGAGGAGAATAGAGGAGAGAATGGAGGAGAGAGCAGGAGAGTGGAGGAGAGAATGGAGGAGAATAGAGGAGAGAATGGAGGAGAATAGAGGAGAGAATGGAGGAGAGAGCAGAGGAGAGTGGAGGAGAGAATAGAGGAGAGAATAGAGGAGAGAATGGAGGAGAGTGGAGGAGAGAATGGAGGAGAATAGAGGAGAGAGCAGAGGAGAGTGGAGGAGAGAATAGAGGAGAGAATGGAGGAGAGTGGAGGAGAGAATGGAGGAGAATAGAGGAGAATAGAGGAGAGAATGGAGGAGAGTGGAGGAGAGAATGGAGGAGAGAATGGAGGAGAATGGAGGAGAGAATGGAGGAGAGAATGGAGGAGAGAATGGAGGAGAGAATGGAGGAGAGAATGGAGGAGAGTGGAGGAGAGAATAGAGGAGATAATGGAGGAGAATGGAGGAAAGAATGGAGGAGAGAATGGAGGAGAGTAAAGAATGCAGGAGAGAATGGAGGAGAATAGAGGAGAGAATGGAGGAGAGAATGGAGGAGAGAATGGAGGAGAGTGGAGGAGAGAATAGAGGAGATAATGGAGGAGAATGGAGGAAAGAATGGAGGAGAGAATGGAGGAGAGTAAAGAATGCAGGAGAGAATGGAGGAGAATAGAGGAGAGAATGGAGGAGAATAGAGGAGAGAATGGAGGAGAGAATGGAGGAGAGAATGGAGGAGAATAGAGGAGAATAGAGGAGAGAATGGAGGAGAGAATGGAGGAGAATAGAGGAGAGAATGGAGGAGAGAATGGAGGAGAGAATGGAGGAGAATAGAGGAGAGAATGGAGGAGAGAATGGAGGAGAATAGAGGAGAATAGAGGAGAGAATGGAGGAGAGTAGAGGAAAGAATGGAGGAAAAAATGGAGGAGAGAATGGAGGAGAATAGAGGAAGTGGAGGAGAGAGTGGAGGAGAGAATAGAGGAGAGAATGGAGGAGAGTGGAGGAGAGAATGGAGAGAATGGAGAGAATGGAGGAGAATAGAGGAGAGAATGGAGGAGAGAATGGTAGAGAATAGAGGAGAGAATGGAGGAGAGAGCGGAGGAGAGAATGGAGGAGAATAGAGGAGAGAATGGAGGAGAGCGGAGGAGAGAATGGAGGAGAGAATGGAGGAGAGAATGGAGGAGAGAATGGAGGAAATAGTGGAGGAGAATTCTTTCTTTCTTTCTGTCTGTCCCTCACACACAGACCCCCCCCCCATTCACCTGGACAGTTAGACTGTTATGGTCAGTCTGTTAAAACATAGAAAGCAAATGGATGTGGAGAAGGTGAAGGCTACTCACTGGCATGGCGTTGTTGAGCGTAGTGTTGTACACACAGGAGCGCATGGTGTACTCTGTCAGGCACCCTTCAAAAAGCTGGAGAGACTCGGACACCTTGTCCTGGAAATCCTCCGCAGACTTATTAGTGATCCCAAAGTAGAGATAGTCGGAGTACAACCTGAGACAACAAACAACAACACCAACATCAACAACACCATCAACACCTTGTCCTGGAAATCCTCCGCAGACTTATTAGTGATCCCAAAGTAGAGATAGTCGGAGTACAACCTGAGACAACAAACAACAACACCTACAACAACACCACCATCAGCATCAACAACACCACCATCAACACCACCATCAACTACAACAACACCACCATCAGCATCAACAACACCACCATCAACAACTACAACAGCACCATCAACATTACCATCAACACCACCACAATCAACATCAACAAAACCAACACCACCATCAACGTCAACACCATCAACATCACCAACACCACCATCAACATCAACAACACCACCATCAACATCAACAACAGCATCAACAACACCACCATCAACATCACCAACAACTACAACACCACCATCAACATCACCATCAACACCACCACAATCAACATCAACAACACCAACATCACCAACACCATCACCAACATCACCAACACCACCATCAACATCAACACCACCACCATCAACATCAACACCACCAACATCAACAACACCAACAACACCACCATCAACATCACCAACAACTACAACAACACCACCAACAACTACAACACCACCATCAACATCAACAACACCACCATCAACATCACCAACAACTACAACACCACCATCAACATCAACAACACCACCATCAACATCACCAACAACTACAACACCACCATCAACATCAACATCAACACCACCACCATCAACATCAACACCACCATCAACAACACCACCACCATCAACATCAACACCACCATCAACATCACCAACAACTACAACAACACCACCAACAACTACAACACCACCATCAACATCAACAACACCACCATCAACATCACCAACAACTACAACACCACCATCAATATCAACAACACCACCATCAACATCACCAACAACTACAACACCACCATCAACATCAACACCACCACCATCAACATCAACACCACCATCAACAACACCACCACCATCAACATCAACACCACCACCAACGTCACCAACAACTACAACAACACCATCAACACCAACAACACCATCAACACCAACATCACCATCAACACCAACATCAACACCACCACCATCAACATCAACAACACCACCATCAACATCACCACCATCAACATCAACACCACTACATCAACATCACCAACAACTACAACAACACCATCAACAACAACTACAACAACACCACCATCAACATCAACAACACCATCAACATCACCAACAACTACAACAACACCATCAACACCAACAACACCACCATCAACATCAACACCACCACCATCAACTTCAACACCACCATCAACAACACCACCACCATCAACATCAACACCACCACCAACGTCACCAACAACTACAACAACACCATCAACACCAACAACACCATCAACACCAACATCACCATCAACACCAACATCAACACCACCACCATCAACATCAACAACACCACCATCAACATCAACAACACCACCATCAACATCAACACCACTACATCAACATCACCAACAACAACAACTACAACAACACACCATCAACATCAACAACACCATCAACATCACCAACAACACCATCAACACCAACAACACCACCATCAACATCAACACCACTACATCAACATCACCAACAACTACAACAACACCATCAACAACAACTACAACAACACCACCATCAACATCACCAACAACTACAACAACACCATCAACACCACCATCAACATCACCAACAATTACAACAACACCATCAACACCACCATCAACATCAACACCACCATCACCAACAACTACAACAACACCATCAACACCACCATCAACATCACCAACAACTACAACAACACCATCAACACCACCATCAACATCAACACCACCATCACCAACAACTACAACAACACCATCAACATCACCAACAACTACAACACCACCATCAACTACATCAACAACAACTACAACACCACCACCATCAACTACAACAACATCACCATTAACTACAACAACACCCCCATCAACACCACCATCAACATCAACAACACTACCATCAACACCACCATCAACATCAACACCATCAACACCACCATCAACAACACCACCATCAACATCAACAACACCACCATTAACATCACCAACAACTACAACAACACCACCACCATCAACACCACCATCAACATCAACACCACCACCTTCAACATCACCATCAAATACAACAACACCACCATCAACATCAACAACACCACCAACTGCATCAGCACCACCATCAACATCACCAACAACTACAACAACACCACCACCAACACCACCATCAACATCACCAACAACTACAACAGCACCACCATCAACATCACCAACAACTACAACAACACCACCACCAACACCACCATCAACATCACCAACAACACCACCACCATCAACACCACCATCAATTACAACAACACCACCATCAACAACAACAACACCACCATCAACAACAACAACAACACCATCAACACCACCATCAACAACAACAACAACACCATCAACAACAACAACACCACCATCAACAACACCAACACCATCAACAACACCACCATCATCAACAACACCAACACCATCGACAACAACATCAACACCACCATCAACAACTACACCACTACCATCAACAACACCACCATCAACAACAACAACAACACCATCAACAACAACAACACCACCATCAACAACACCAACACCATCAACAACACCACCATCAACATCACCAACAACAACAACAACACCATCATCAACAACACCACCATCAACATCACCAACAACAACAACAACACCATCATCAACAACACCAACACCATTGACATCAACATCAACACCACCATCGACAACTACACCACTACCATCAACATCACCAACAACTACAACAATCACTGGGATTCAATCTGGGATTTGATCGCTGGTTGTTGACAATGCAGCTTTAAAAAGGCCATATTTAAAGGGCCATATTTAAAGGGCCATATTTAAAGGGCCATATTTAAAGGGCCATATTTAAAGGGCCATTTTAAAGGGCCATATTTAATGGAGTTTGCTCTGCTGCAGATGTGTTGTGTGTGTGTGTGTGTGTGTGTGTGTGTGTGTGTGTGTGTGTGTGTGTGTGTGTGTGTGTGTGTGTGTGTGATGGTAATGTGTGCAGTGTGTTGGGCATCAACTCCGGTACTATGAGGTAGATGGACCAAAGCTAGGTTCTGATTTAACCTCTCCGGATTGGAAGATGGGAGAATGATGCAAACAAAATGAGAGTAAAGAGAGAGGGAGATACAGGGAGAGATGGAGAGAATGAGAGAGGGAGAAACAGGGAGAGATGGAGAGAGGGAGAAACAGGGAGAGATGGAGAGAATGAGAGAGGGAGAAACAGGGAGAGATGGAGAGAAAGAGAGAGGGAGAAACAGGGAGAGATGGAGAGAGGGAGAAACAGGGAGAGATGGAGAGAATGAGAGAGGGAGAAACAGGGAGAGATGGAGAGAGGGAGAAACAGGGAGAGATGGAGAGAAAGAGAGAGGGAGATACAGGGAGAGATGGAGAGAATGAGAGAGATGGAGAGAAAGAGAGAGGGAGAAACTTGGGCTGAGATGGAGAGAAAAAGGGAGAAAAGGGAGCCAGATGAGACATCCACTGAAGGGAGATACAGGGTCAGATGGAGAGAGGGACAAACAGGGAGAGATGGAGAGAAGGCCTTCAGAGAGGAGAAACAGGGAGAGATGGATAACAAAGAGTCTCAAGGGAAAACAGGGAGAGATGGAGGGAGAAACAGGGAGAGATGGAGAGAATGAGAGTGTGGGAGTGGGAGAGATGGTGTGAGAGGGAGAAACAGGGAGAGATGGAGTGAAAGAGAGTGGAGATACAGGGAGAGATGGAGTGAATGTGAGATGGAGAGAAAGTGAGTGTGTTGAGAAACAGGGAGAGATGGAGAGAATGATTTGGAGATGGAGAGATGGAGAGAATGAGAGAGGGAGAAACAGGGAGAGATGGAGAGAGGGAGAAACAGGGAGAGGTGGAGAGAATGAGAGAGGGAGAAACAGGGAGAGATGGAGAGAGGGAGAAACAGGGAGAGATGGAGAGAAAGAGAGAGGGAGAAACAGGGAGAGATGGAGAGAATGAGAGAGATGGAGAGAAAGAGAGAGGGAGAAACAGGGAGAGATGGAGAGAATGAGAGAGATGGAGAGAAAGAGAGAGGGAGAAACAGGGAGAGATGGAGAGAATGAGAGAGATGGAGAGAAAGTGAGAGGGAGAAACAGGGAGAGATGGAGAGAAAGAGAGGGAGAAACAGGGAGAGATGGAGAGAAAGAGAGGGAGATACAGGGAGAGATGGAGAGAAAGAGAGAGATGGAGAGATGGAGAGAAAGAGAGAGGGAGAAACAGGGAGAGATGGAGAGAAAGTGAGAGGGAGAAACAGGGAGAGATGGAGAGAATGAGAGAGATGGAGAGAAAGTGAGAGGGAGAAACAGGGAGAGATGGAGAGAAAGAGAGGGAGAAACAGGGAGAGATGGAGAGAATGAGAGAGATGGAGAGAAAGAGAGAGATGGAGAGAGAGAGAGGGAGAAACAGGGAGAGATGGAGAGAAAGAGAGGGAGAAACAGGGAGAGATGGAGACAGACAGACCCACCTCTCTACAGGGTCTCTGAGCATGAACCAAGCTTTATGCTGAAGGGTTAGTAGCAGTAGTAGTAGTAGTATAGTAGTAGTAGTATAGTAGTAGTAGTATCAGTAGTATCAGTAGTAGTATAGTAGTAGTAGTATCAGTAGTATCTGTAGTAGTATAATAGTAGTAGTATCAGTAGTATCAGTAGTAGTATAGTAGTAGTATCAGTAGTATCAGTAGTAGTAGTAGTAGTAGTATCAGTAGTATCAGTAGCAGTAGTAGTAGTAGTATCAGTAGTATCAGTAGTAGTATAGTAGTAGTAGTATCAGTAGTATCATTAGTAGTATAGTAGTAGTAGTAGTATCAGTAGTATCAGTAGTAGTATAGTAGTAGTAGTAGTAGTATCAGTAGTAGTAGTATAGTAGTTGTAGTATCAGTAGTATCAGTAGTAGTATAGTAGTAGTAGTAGTAGTATCAGTAGTATCAGTAGTAGTATAGTGGTAGTAGTATCAGTAGTATCAGTAGCAGTATTAGTAGTAGTAGTATCAGTAGCAGTAGTAGTAGTAGTAGTAGTAGTATAGTAGTAGTAGTAGCATAGTAGTAGTAGTAGTATTAATAGTAATAGTAGTAGTAGTTGTAGTAATAGTAGTAGTATAGTAGTAGTAGTAGTATTAATAGTAATGGTAGTAGTAGTGGTAGTGGTAGTAGTAGTAGTAGTAGTATTAGTCGTAGTAGTAGTATAGTAGTAGTAGTATTATTAGTAGTGGTAGTAGTATAGTAGTAGTAGTAGAAGTAGTAGTAGTATAGTAGTAGTAGTAGTATAGTAGTAGTAGTATTAATAGTAATAGTAGTAGTAGTAGTAGTAGTAGTAGTAGTAGTAGTAGTAGTAGTAGTAGTATAGTAGTAGTAGCAGTATAGTAGTAGTAGCAGTAGTAATAGTATTAGTAGTAGTAGTTGTAGTAGTAGTATAGTAGTAGTAGTAGTATTAATAGTAATAGTAGTAGTAGCAGTAGTAATAGTAATAGTAGTAGTAGTAGTAGTAGTAGTAGAAGTAGTATAGTATTAGTAGTAGTAGTAGTATAGTAGTAGCAGTAGTAATAGTAGTGGTATTAATTGTAGTAGTAGTATTAATAGTAATAGTAGTAGTAGTATTAATTGTAGTAGTAGTAGTAGTAGTAGTAGTAGTAGTAGTATTAATAGTAGTAGTAGTAGAAATATTAGTAGTGGTAGTAGTGGTAGTGGTAGTATTAATAGTAGTGGTAGTAGTAGTAGTATTAATAGCAGTTACAGTACCTCTCTACAGGGTCTCTGAGCATGACGATGAACCTTGCGTCAGGCTGAAGGGTGTGGATAAAGTCCTGGATGAGGAAGGGTGGCTCCGCCTCCGCCTCAGTCGAGTTGTCATAGAAATACGCCCAGGCATTGTTGTCCCACATGGTGGACGCACTGGCCTCTCCTGGAACACAAACAAACACGAACACAAACACAAACACACGGTTTATTGATTTGCATGAACAAGACAAAGGAAGTAACATGAATACAGTGTGAACAGTTGTTGAGGTATTTGCTGGAGAGGACAGTGCTTCTATATAATCCTCCTCCGTTAGGACAGAAAATGAATCAGAGAAAAGCATTAATGCCCTTCTTCACCTTATATTAGTGTTCTCCTCCTTCAACGTCCTGTCATTATAACACTGTAGTGTCCTCCTTCAACGTCCTGTCATTATAATACTGTAGTGTTCTCCTCCTCCAATGTGCTGTCATTATAATACTGTAGTGTCCTCCTCCTCCTTCAAGTGTTCTCCTCCTTCGTCCTGTCATTATAATACTGTAGTGTTCTCCTCCTTCAACGTCCTGTCATTATAATACTGTAGTGTTCTCCTCCTTCAACGTCCTGTCATTATAATACTGTAGTGTTCTCCTCCTTCAATGTGCTGTCATTATAATACTGTAGTGTCCTCCTCCTTCAACGTCCTGTCATTATAATACTGTAGTGTCCTCCTTCAATGTGCTGTCATTATAATACTGTAGTGTCCTCCTTCAATGTGCTGTCATTATAATACTGTAGTGTTCTCCTCCTTCAACGTCCTGTCATTATAATACTGTAGTGTTCTCCTTCAATGTGCTGTCATTATAATACTGTAGTGTCCTCCTCCTTCAATGTGCTGTCATTATAATACTGTAGTGTCCTCCTCCTTCAATGTGCTGTCATTATAATACTGTAGTGTCCTCCTTCAATGTGCTGTCATTATAATACTGTAGTGTTCTCCTCCTTCAATGTGCTGTCATTATAATACTGTAGTGTCCTCTCCTTCCGTCCTTCAACGTCCTGTCATTATAATACTGTAGTGTCCTCCTCGTCCTTCAATGTGCTGTCATTATAATACTGTAGTGTCTGACATAATACCGTATGATATTTAGATGAACTAATAGCGGTTCGGTTCCAGGCTGTGTCACAGCGGTCTAAGGTACTGCATCGAAGTGCTTGAGGCGTCACTACAGACCCGGGTTCGGTTCCAGGCTGTGTCACAGCGGTCTAAGGTACTGCATCGCAGTGCTTGAGGCGTCACTACAGACCCGGGTTCGGTTCCAGGCTGTCACAGCGTTCTCAGGTACTGCAGTACTTGTGGCGTCACTACAGACCCGGGTTCGGTTCCAGGCTGTCAAAGCGGTCTAAGGTACTGCATCGAAGTGCTTGAGGCGTCACTACAGACCCGGGTTCGGTCCCAGGCTGTGTCACAACCAGGCTGTGATCGGGAATCCAATAGGGCGGCACACAATTGACCCAGTGCCGTCTGGGTTAGGCTGGGGAAGGTTTGACCGGGCTGTGTTCGGGCGGGGGGTTTTACTTGGCTCACTGCGCTCTAGCGACTCCTTGTGGTGGGCTGGGACGCCTGCAGGCTGTCTTCAGTTGGACTGCGTTTCCACATTGGTGCGACTGGCTTCCGGGTTGAGCGGGCGGGTGTTAAGAAGCGCTGTTTGGCGGTCATGTTTCGTAGGACGCATGACTCGACCTTCGACCTCTCCCGAGCCCGTTTGGGAGTTGCAGCGATGAGACAAGATCTTAACTGGATCGCAAATGGATATCACGAAAAACGGGTCATTCTTTTTTTTTGAAAATCAACAACAAAAAAGTGTAAAAGAATCAAGCGTTTTCCCTCGCTCATTATCGAAGCTGTGATCAAAATCATGGAGCAAATGACTTTCAACTATTGTAATGTTCTTGGCGTAGGGTGGCCTGAATTGGGCAGGGGGTTGTGTAGGAGTTTAGGGGCCAGGGTTATGGCCGTTGGCCTATACTTCGCTGGGCTCTCCAAGCCTCTCTCCTCTCCTCTGCGAGGGTAGGACACAGTTGGCCTATACTTCGCTGGGCTCTCCAAGCCTCTCTCCTCTCCTCTGCGAGGGTAGGACACAGTTGGCCTATACTTCGCTGGGCTCTCCAAGCCTCTCTCCTCTCCTCTGCGAGGGTAGGACACAGTTGGCCTATACTTCGCTGGGATCTCCAAGCCTCTCTCCTCTCCTTTGCGAGGGTAGGACACAGTTGGCCTATACTTCGCTGGGCTCTCCAAGCCTCTCTCCTCTCCTCTGCGAGGGTAGGACACAGTTGGCCTATACTTCGCTGGGCTCTCCAAGCCTCTCTCCTCTCCTCTGCGAGGGTAGGACACAGTTGGCCTATACTTCGCTGGGCTCTCCAAGCCTCTCTCCTCTCCTCTGCGAGGGTAGGACACAGTTGGCCTATACTTCGCTGGGCTCTCCAAGCCTCTCTCCTCTCCTTTGCGAGGGTAGGACACAGTTGGCCTATACTTCGCTGGGCTCTCCAAGTCTCTCTCCTCTGCGAGGGTAGGACACAGTTGGCCTATACTTCACTGGGCTCTCCAAGCCTCTCTCCTCTGCGAGGGTAGGACACAGTTGGCCTATACTTCGCTGGGCTCTCCAAGCCTCTCTCCTCTGCGAGGGTAGGACACAGTTGGCCTATACTTCGCTGGGCTCTCCAAGCCTCTCTCCTCTCCTCTGCGAGGGTAGGACACAGTTGGCCTATACTTCGCTGGGCTCTCCAAGCCTCTCTCCTCTTCTCTGCGAGGGTAGGACACAGTTGGCCTATACTTCGCTGGGCTCTCCAAGCCTCTCTCCTCTCCTCTGCGAGGGTAGGACACAGTTGGCCTATACTTCGCTGGGCTCTCCAAGCCTCTCTCCTCTGCGAGGGTAGGACACAGTTGGCCTATACTTCGCTGGGCTCTCCAAGCCTCTCTCCTCTGCGAGGGTAGGACACAGGACACAGCTGGCCTATACTTCGCTGGGCTCTCCAAGCCTCTCTCCTCTCCTCTGCGAGGGTAGGACACAGTTGGCCTATACTTCGCTGGGCTCTCCAAGCCTCTCTCCTCTCCTCTGCGAGGGTAGGACACAGTTGGCCTATACTTCGCTGGGCTCTCCAAGCCTCTCTCCTCTCCTCTGCGAGGGTAGGACACAGTTGGCCTATACTTCGCTGGGCTCTCCAAGCCTCTCTCCTCTCCTCTGCGAGGGTAGGACACAGTTGGCCTATACTTCGCTGGGCTCTCCAAGCCTCTCTCCTCTCCTCTGCGAGGATAGGACACAGTGTGAATACTGAAGAGGTCTCTGGGACGCTCCTCCTCAGCCCTGAAGGATTTGTTCTTTAAAGAGAGGAATAAAACGGGTTGACCAGCTGGCTTACTAAACTGTTAGCTGGTAGCTGTTAGCTGTTAGCTGTTAGCTGGTAGCTGTTAGCTGGGAGCTGGTAGCTGGAAGCTGGTAGCTGGTAGCTGTTAGCTGGTAGCTGGAAGCTGGTAACTGGAAGCTGGTAGCTGGAAGCTGGTAGCTGGTAGCTGGTAGCTGTTAGCTGGTAGCTGGAAGCTGGGAGCTGGTAGCTGGAAGCTGGTAGCTGGAAGCTGGTAGCTGGTAGCTGGAAGCTGGTAGCTGGTAGCTGGTAGCTGGTAGCTGGTAGCTGGTAGCTGGTAGCTGTTAGCTGTTAGCTGGTGGAAGCTAGCTGGTAGCTGGAAGCTGGTAGCTGGTAACTGGAAGCTGGTAGCTGGTAACTGGAAGCTGGTAGCTGGTAACTGGAAGCTGGTAGCTGGGGCTCAATACAACAACTCAGTGTGAGGCAAGACTACTTTTGCTATATTAAAATCATAAATCAGAAGATGGACTGGTGGAGGAAGAGAGGGAGGGAATGAGGGAGGGAGGGAGGGAGGGAGGGAGGGAGGGAGGGAGGGAGGGAGGGAGGGAGGGAGGGAGGGAGGGAGGGAGCGAGGGAGTGAGCGAGGGGTGGGAGGGAGTCAGAATCATAGAGAATCAGAGAGGTGTGGGGAGGGGGGCTGCCTTAATCGACTTCCGAAGGTGTTTCCTATGATGATGTTGTGTTGATATTAAAGGAGTTTTACCTATGATGATGTTGTGTTGATATTAAAGGAGTTTTACCTATGATGATGTTGTGTTGCTCTGGCGCTCCTGAGTGGGCGTTTCCCATCAGGTTGTCTTGGATCTGATAGGCTGCCAGGTCAAACAGATCCAAATAGTCTTCCACTGGGTAACGGTCATGGAACCCCTCACTCAGACGGATTATACCTGGAGGGAGGGAGGAGAGAGGAGGGAGGGAGGGAGGGAGGGAGGGAGGGAGGGGGAGGGAGGGAGGGAGGAGAAGAGAGGGAGGGAGGGAGGGAGGGAGGGGGAGGGGGGGAGGGAGGGAGGGAGGGAGGGAGGGAGGGAGGGAGGGAGGGAGGAGAAGGAGGGAGGGAGGAGAAGGAGGGAGGGAGGGAGGGAGGGAGGGAGGGAGGGAGGGAGGGAGGGAGGGAGGGAGGGAGGGAGGGAGGGGAGGGGGAGGGAGGGGAAGGAGGGAGGGAGGGAGGGGGGGGGGGGGGAGGGAGGGAGGGAGGGAGGGAGGGAGGGAGGGAGGGAGGGAGGGAGGGAGGAGAAGAGAGGGAGGGAGGAGAAGAGAGGGAGGGAGGGAGGGACGGAGGGAGGGACGGAGGGAGGGAGGGAGGGAGGGAGGGAGGGGGAGGGAGGGAGGGAGGGGGAGGGAGGGGAAGAGAGGGAGGGAGGGGAAGAGGGAGGGAGGGAGGGAGGGAGGGAGGGAGGGAGGGAGGGAGGGAGGGAGGGAGGGAGGGAGGGAGGGAGGGAGGGAGGGAGGGAGGGAGGGAGGGAGGGAGGGAGGGAGGGAGGAGGAGAGAGGGAGGGAGGGAACAGAGAGAGAATGATAGACAAAGAATGAGAGAGGAATAGAAAAATAGAGTGAGAAAGCAACATTAGGAAACGTCTCCTGTCAAGTCCTTCATAGACACTAAAACCGCTCAGCCGGTCTACAGTTTTAGTCCAGGTCAAAGCACTACCTGACATGTTGTGCTTCACGTAAACCCACAGGGTCAGCTTGATCTATACAGGTACAGGAGTATGTTTCTCGTCACAGTGAAACAGAAGTACCAGACTGTAGCCTGAGAGCCGCAGGGCCAGGTGACATACTGTTGCACTGTTATCAAGAGACTGATAGGATTATACACCTAGGGTGTGTTCCAAATGGAATCCTTTTCCCCTAGGTAGTGCACTACTTTCCCCTAGGTAGTGCACTCCTTGTCCCCTTGGTAGTGCACTCCTTGTCCCCTAGGTAGTGCACTACTTTTCCCCTAGGTAGTGCACTCCTTGTCCCCTAGGTAGTGCACTACTTTTCCCCTAGGTAGTGCACTCCTTTCCCCCTAGGTAGTGCACTCCTTTTCCCCTAGGTAGTGCACTCCTTTTCCCCTAGGTAGTGCACTCCTTTTCCCCTAAGTAGTGCACTACTTTTCCCCTAGGTAGTGCACTCCTTGTCCCCTAGGTAGTGCACTCCTTGTCCCCTAGGTAGTGCACTCCTTGTCCCCTAGGTAGTGCACTCCTTGTCCCCTAGGTAGTGCACTACTTTTCCCCTAGGTAGTGCACCCCTTTCCCCCTAGGTAGTGCACTCCTTTTGACAAGTGCCTATTGAGAATAGGGATCCATTTTGACAAGTGCCTATTGAGAATAGGGATCCATTTGGGAGATATACATACAGTATAACACTATAGTTAGTTATCCCCAGGATTAGAGGCTTTCATACAGTATAACACTACAGTTAGTTATCCCCAGGATTAGAGGCTGAGCTCAGAATTAGAGGCTTTCATACAGTATAACACTACAGTTAGTTATCCACAGGATTAGAGGCTGAGCCCAGGATTAGAGTGTCACGCCCTGGTTTTAGTATTTTGTGTTTATATAATTATTTGGTCAGGCCAGGGTATGACATGGGGTTATTTTGTATTGTGTTGTGGTATTGGGGGTTTTAGTAGGTATTGGGATTGTGGCTGAGTAGGGGTGTCTAGCATAGTCTATGGCTGCCTGAGGTTCTCAATCAGAGTCAGGTGATTCTCGTTGTCTCTGATTGGGAACCATATTTAGGTAGCCTGGGTTTCACTGTGTGTTTGTGGGTGATTGTTCCTGTCTCAGTGTGTTTGTATTCACCAGATAGGCTGTATTGGTTTTCACGTTCTGTTTCTTATTTTTGTATTTTTGTCGTGTTTATTCATTTATTAAACATGTATCGAACTAACCACGCTGCATTTTGGTCCGATCCTTGGTCTACCTCTTCGTCAGAGGAGGAGATAGAAGAGAGCCGTAACATAGAGGTTTTCATACAGTATAACACTACAGTTAGTTTTCCACAGGATTAGAGGCTGAGCTCAGAATTAGAGACTTTGTGGTTCGACAGTATAAACGACTACCCTATTACACAATAAACACCTTGGATTGTAAATCCTCACAACACTTGTAGGATTTCTCATCTTCAGTGTCCCTGAATAACAATGAGGGTATCCTGATGCTCGGTTGCAGTACACGGTCTTGTTAGCAGGGTGACGGGATTGTCATGAGACTGGAGGCAGAACTGAGCCATATCCACTAGATGGGCCAGATGCAAACAGTAAAATGTCATTATCGTAGAGAGAGGGGAGAAGGAGAGGGAGAGAGAGAGAGGAAGAGACAGAGGAAGAGGGAGAGAGAGAGAGGGAGGGAGAGAGAGAGAGGGAAAGAGAGAGGAAGAGAGAGGAAGAGAGAGAGGGAGAGAGAGAGAGAGGAGAGAGAGAGAGAGAGAGAGAGGGAGAGAGAGAGAAGAAGAGAGAGAGGAGAGAGAGAGAGGGAGAGAGAGGGAAAGGGAAAGAGAGAGGAGAGAGAGAGGGAAAGAGAGAGGAAGAGAGAGAGAGAGGGGGGGGAAGGATGAGTATCACTAAATTCCTCTCGCCAAAAGCCGCAAATCTAATTTCCTGTTTTGAAGAGGTTTTCAAGTTCAGTTTCTTCCCATTCAGGTCAACTGGGATTTCACCATGACTTCCTGTTCTGTTTTCACACACCTACAACTTCCCATATAGTCCCATCTGTGGCGGCTGCTAGCCTTTTCCCATTACAGAGGCACATGGCGAGAACAGCACATGACAGAGTATTACACAGAGTGATGAACTCAACACAATCCTCAACGTCCCCAGATGGGGACAACAGGTTATTAAATCTGTGTGTGTTCATAACTTCCACCTCTGTATATATATATATACACACACACACACACACACACACACACACACAGACACAGACACACACACACACAGAGTTGGATTTGTACTGTAGCATTTGACAGGATATCTAATGATGCAATACCATCACAACAGGAAACAACAGGGAACCGTTGGTTTATTCTCCACACACACACCCGCACGGCACATACACACCCATACACCCAAGCCCCCCAGCAGATACTCTTATCCAGAGCAACACACACACACCTGCACGGCACACTGCAATAGAGCTTCAAAGACTAATGCTCTGTCAGTTTTTAGTGGCTTTGGCCACATCCCCAACGTAAGGTCAGGGTCGGCTCTTGCCGTTTGGGGGCCCTAAGAACATTTTTGTTTGGGGGGGCCCCCCACCTCACAGCAAAACATTTTAATGGCCCCCCTCTTGATGGTGGAAAGAAACATTTATGTTTTAAAACAAATATCCTGCAATTCTACTGGAGGTCAGGGCCCCCTGGAGGTCAGGGCCCCCTGGAGGTCAGGGCCCCTGGAGGTCAGGGCCCCTGGAGGTCAGGGCCCCTGGAGGTCAGGGGCCCCTGGAGGTCAGGGCCCCTGGAGGTCAGGGCCCCTGGAGGTCAGGGCCCCCTGGAGGTCAGGGCCCCCTGGAGGTCAGGGCCCCTGGAGGTCAGGGCCCCTGGAGGTCAGGGCCCCCCGGTCGGTATTCGGCTGTTGGAAGGACCAAGGTGCAGCGTGGTACCTGTTTATTTTATTTTTTTGTATTTTTTATTTTTTTTAACCTTTATTTAACTAGGCAAGTCAGTTAAGAAAAATTCTTATTTTCAATGACGGCCTAGGAACAGTGGGTTACCTGCCTGTTCAGGGGCAGAACGACAGATTTTGTACCTTGTCAGCTCGGGGATTTGAACTTGCAACCTTTCGGTTACTAGTCCAATGCTCTTACCACTAGGATACACTATACTTTGTTTTGAACTGAAAAGAGAACGAATGAAGAGCCAGTCCCGTCAGGTGCAGAAAGACACAGAAAACAGAAAATACCCACAAACACCCAGTGGGAAAAAGCTACCTAAGTCTGGTTCCCAATCAGAGCTACCTAAGTCTGGTTCCCAATCAGAGCTACCTAAGTATGGTTCCCAATCAGAGCTACCTAAGTCTGGTTCCCAATCAGAGCTACCTAAGTCTGGTTCCCAATCAGAGCTACCTAAGTCTGGTTCCCAATCAGAGCTACCTAAGTCTGGTTCCCAATCAGAGCTACCTAAGTATGGTTCCCAATCAGAGACAACGATGTCCCTGATAGGGAACCACACCCGGCCAAAAACAACAACAAAAAGAACATAGAGCTAGGGTGTGACAATTCGGCCATGATTACTACATGTTTAGGTGTAAAAATTGTCAATTGTTTTCCTCATTAATCTACACACCATATCCCACAGTGACTAAGCAAAAACTGTTTTTTAGAAATGTTTGCAAATTTATGAAAAAAAAAAGCTAAATAGAAATACCTTATTTACATAAGGAGACTAGTCAGGATCGAGGGAAAGATAAACGGAGCAAAGTACAGAGAGATCATCGATGAAAACCTGCTCCAGAGCACTCAGGTCCTCCGACTGTGGTGAAGGTTCACCTTCCAACAGGACAACGCACAGCACACAGAGAAGACAACGCAGGAGTGGCTTCGGGACAAGTCTCTGAATGTCCAGCCAGAGCCTGGACTTGAACCCGATCTAACATCTCTGGAGAGACCTGAAAATAGCTGTGCAGCAACTCTCCCCATCCAACCTGACAGAGTTTGAGAGGATTTGAGAGTTTGAGAGGATCTGCAGAGAACAATGGTAGAAACTCCCCAAATACAGGTGTGCCAAGCTTGTAGTGTCGTACCCAAGAAGACTCAAGGCTATAATCACTGCCAAAGGTGCTTCAACAAAGTACTGAGGAAAGGGTCTGAATATATATGTAAATGTGATATTTAACTTTATTATTTTTAATAACTTTGCAAAAATGTCTAAAAACCTGTTTTTGCTTTGTTAATATGGGGTATTGTGATGTCATTATGGGGTATTGTGATGTCATTATGGGGTATTGTGATGTCGTTATGGGGTATTGTGATGTCATTATGGGGTATTGTGATGTCATTATGGGGTATTGTGATGTCATTATGGGGTATTGTGATGTCATTATGGGGTATTGTGATGTCATTATGGGGTATTGTGATGTCATTATGGGGTATTGTGATGTCATTATGGGGCATTGTGATGTCATTATGGGGTATTGTGATGTCATTATGGGGTATTGTGATGTCATTATGGGGTATTGTGATGTCATTATGGGGTATTGTGATGTCATTATGGGGTATTGTGATGTCCTTATGGGGTATTGTGATGTCATTATGGGGTATTGTGATGTCATTATGGGGTATTGTGATGTCCTTATGGGGTATTGTGATGTCATTATGGGATATTGTGATGTCATTATGGGGTATTGTGATGTCCTTATGGGGTATTGTGATGTCCTTATGGGGTATTGTGATGTCATTATGGGATATTGTGATGTCATTATGGGGTATTGTGATGTCCTTATGGGGTATTGTGATGTCCTTATGGGGTATTGTGATGTCCTTATGGGGTATTGTGATGTCATTATGGGGTATTGTGATGTCCTTATGGGGTATTGTGATGTCGTTATGGGGTATTGTGATGTCATTATGGGGTATTGTGATGTCATTATGGGGTATTGTGATGTCGTTATGGGGTATTGTGATGTCGTTATGGGGTATTGTGATGTCATTATGGGGTATTGTGATGTCATTATGGGGTATTGTGATGTCATTATGGGGTATTGTGATGTCGTTATGGGGTATTGTGATGTCCTTATGGGGTATTGTGATGTCATTATGGGGTATTGTGATGTCCTTATGGGGTATTGTGATGTCATTATGGGGTATTGTGATGTCCTTATGGGGTATTGTGATGCCAATATGGGGTATTGTGATGTCAATATGGGGTATTGTGATGTCAATATGGGGTATTGTGATGTCATTATGGGGTATTGTGATGTCATTATGGGGTATTGAGATGTCATTATGGGGTATTGTGATGTCATTATGGGGTATTGTGATGTCATTATGGGGTATTGTGATGTCATTATGGGGTATTGTGATGTCATTATGGGGTATTGTGATGTCATTATGGGGTATTGTGATGTCATTATGGGGTATTGTGATGTCATGATGGGGTATTGTGATGTCATTGTGGGGTATTGTGATGTCATTATGGGGTATTGTGATGTCATTGTGGGGTATTGTGTGTAGATTGATGAGGGAACAAAACAATTTAATACATTTTAGAACAAGGCTGTAACGTAACAAAATGTGGAAAAAGAGAAGGGGTCTGAATACTTTCTGAATGCACAACATATACTATATTAAGAAGAGCCTGCTCTGAGTAATGACGACTGGGGCCTACTGTATCAGGAAAGAAACCAGCTCTGAGTAATGATGACTGGGGCCTACTCTATCAGGAAAGAAAACAGCTCTGAGTAATGATGACTGGGGCCTACTGTATCAGGAAAGAAAACAGCTCTGAGTAATGATGACTGGGGCCTACTGTATCAGGAAAGAAACCAGCTCTGAGTAATGACGACTGGGGACTACTGTATCAGGAAAGAAAACAGCTCTGAGTAATGACGACTGGGGCCTACTGTATCAGGAAAAAAACCAGCTCTGAGTAATGACGACTGGGGACTACTGTATCAGGAAAGAAACCAGCTCTGAGTAATGATGACTGGGGCCTACTGTATCAGGAAAGAAAACAGCTCTGAGTAATGATGACTGGGGCCTACTGTATCAGGAAAGAAACCGGCTCTGAGTAATGATGACTGGGGCCTACTGTATCAGGAAAGAAACCAGCTCTGAGTAATGATGACTGGGGCCTACTGTATCAGGAAAGAAACCGGCTCTGAGTAATGACGACTGGGGACTACTGTATCAGGAAAGAAAACAGCTCTGAGTAATGATGACTGGGGCCTACTGTATCAGGAAAGAAACCGGCTCTGAGTAATGATGACTGGGGCCTACTGTATCAGGAAAGAAACCAGCTCTGAGTAATGATGACTGGGGCCTACTGTATCAGGAAAGAAAACAGCTCTGAGTAATGATGACTGGGGCCTACTGTATCAGGAAAGAAACCGGCTCTGAGTAATGATGACTGGGGCCTACTGTATCAGGAAAGAAACCGGCTCTGAGTAATGATGACTGGGGCCTACTGTATCAGGAAAGAAAACAGCTCTGAGTAATGATGACTGGGGCCAACTGTATCGGGAAAGAAACCGGCTCTGAGTAATGATGACTGGGGCCTACTGTATCAGGAAAGAAACCGGCTCTGAGTAATGGCGACTGGGGCCTACTGTATCAGGAAAGAAACCGGCTCTGAGTAATGATGACTGGGGCCTACTGTATCAGGAAAGAAACCGGCTCTGAGTAATGATGACTGGGGCCTACTGTATCAGGAAAGAAAACAGCTCTGAGTAATGATGACTGGGGCCTACTGTATCAGGAAAGAAAACAGCTCTGAGTAATGATGACTGGGGCCTACTGTATCAGGAAAGAAACCGGCTCTGAGTAATGATGACTGGGGCCTACTGTATCAGGAAAGAAACCGGCTCTGAGTAATGATGACTGGGGCCTACTGTATCGGGAAAGAAACCGGCTCTGAGTAATGATGACTGGGGCCTACTGTATCAGGAAAGAAACCGGCTCTGAGTAATGATGACTGGGGCCTACTGTATCAGGAAAGAAACCGGCTCTGAGTAATGATGACTGGGGCCTACTGTATCAGGAAAGAAAACAGCTCTGAGTAATGATGACTGGGGCCTACTGTATCAGGAAAGAAAACAGCTCTGAGTAATGATGACTGGGGCCTACTGTATCAGGAAAGAAACCGGCTCTGAGTAATGATGACTGGGGCCTACTGTATCAGGAAAGAAAACAGCTCTGAGTAATGACGACTGGGGCCTACTGTACCGGGAAGAAAACTGTGAAACATTATCATCTAAAATGGTCTGAATGTAGTTTTCTTGAGAAGCACGATACCTTGAAAATACCCTGTCAAATACCCTGTCAAATACCCTGTCAAATACCCTGTGAGATACCCTGTCAAATACCCTGTCAGATACCCTGTCAAATACCCTGTCAAATACCCTGTCAAATACCCTGTGAGATACCCTGTCAAATACCCTGTCAAATACCCTGTAAAATACCCTGTCAAATACCCTGTCAGATACCCTGTCAAATACCCTGTCAAATACCCTGTCAGATACCCTGTCAAATACCCTGTCAAATACCCTGTCAAATACCCTGTCAGATACCCTGTCAAATACCCTGTCAAATACCCTGTCAAATACCCTGTCAAATACCCTGTGAGATACCCTGTCAAATACCCTGTCAAATACCCTGTCAAATACCCTGTCAAATACCCTGTCAGATACCCTGTCAGATACCCTGTCAAATACCCTGTCAAATACCCTGTCAGATACCCTGTCAAATACCCTGTCAAATACCCTGTCAAATACCCTGTCAGATACCCTGTCAAATACCCTGTCAAATACCCTGTCAAATACCCTGTGAGATACCCTGTCAAATACCCTGGCAGATACCCTGTCAAATACCCTGTCAAATACCCTGTGAAATTCCCTGTCAAATACCCTGTCAAATACCCTGTCAGATACCCTGTCAAATACCCTGTCAGATACCCTGTCAGATACCCTGTAAAATACCCTGTCAAATACCCTGGCAGATACCCTGTCAAATACCCTGTCAAATACCCTGTGAGATACCCTGTCAATTACCCTGTCAGATACCCTGTCAAATACCCTGTCAAATACCCTGTCAGATACCCTGTCAAATACCCTGTCAAATACCCTGTGAGATACCCTGTCAAATACCCTGTCAGATACCCTGTCAGATACCCTGTCAGATACCCTGTCAAATATCCTGTCAGATACCCTGTCAGATACCCTGTCAGATACCCTGTCAGATACCCTGTCAAATACCCTGTCAAATACCCTGTCAGATACCCTGTCAAATACCCTGTCAGATACCCTGTCAGATACCCTGTCAAATACCCTGTCAGATACCCTGTCAAATACCCTGTCAAATACCCTGTCAAATACCCTGTCAAATACCCTGTCAAATACCCTGTCAAATACCCTGTCAAATACCCATTACAAGCTGAAAGTAAAGAATGAAGGAAAGAGGTTTCCTGATTAACATTCAAGGTAGAACATTATTCCCACAACCCAGTTCACCCTGTGTATCTGGATAACTCTGCATTAATGGATCTAGTACTGTACTACTTATTCAGGCCATCCAGAACATGAGCCACCACACACACACACACACACACACACACACACACACACACACACACACACACACACACCAGCCCGTGATCCCCATCAGCCTCCACGGCTCCAGCAAGGTGAAGGGTCATGCAAAGCTGTTGAAGCTGTTAACTACTGTCTGTGTGTCTGTGTGTCTGTCTGGTTGTCTGTGTGTCTGTGTGTCTGTCTGGTTGTCTGTGTGTCTGTGTGTCTGTCTGGTTGTCTGGTTGTCTGTGTGTCTGTGTGTCTGTGTGTCTGTGTGTCTGTGTGTCTGTCTGTGTGTCTGTCTGTCTGTCTGTCTGTCTGTCTGTCTGTCTGTCTGTCTGTCTGTCTGTGTGTCTGTCTGGTTGTCTGTGTGTCTGTCTGGTTGTCTGTGTGTCTGTCTGTCTGTCTGTCTGTCTGTCTGTCTGTCTGTCTGTCTGTCTGTCTGTCTGTCTGTCTGTCTGTCTGTCTGTGTGTGTATGTGTGTGTGTGTGTGTGTGTGTTTGTGACTATGTGTGTTTTTGACTGTGTGTGTTTGTGTGTGTTTGTGACTGTGTGTGTTTGTGACTGTGTGTGTTTGTGACTGTGTGTGTTTGTGACTGTGTGTGTTTGTGACTGTGTGTGTGTGTGTGTGTGTGTTTGTGACTGTGTGTGTTTGTTACTGTGTGTGTTTGTGACTGTGTGTGTTTGTGACTGTGTGTGTGTGTGTGTGTTTGTGACTGTGTGTGTTTATGACTGTGTGTGTTTGTGTTTGTTACTGTGTGTGTTTGTGACTGTGTGTGTTTGTGACTGTGTGTGTGTGTGTGTGTGTTTGTGACTGTGTGTGTTTATGACTGTGTGTGTGTGTGTGTTTGTGACTGTGTGTGTTTGTGTTTGTGACTGTGTGTGTTTGTGACTGTGTGTGTTTGTGACTGTGTGTGTGTGTGTGTTTGTGACTGTGTGTGTTTGTGTTTGTTACTGTGTGTGTTTGTGACTGTGTGTGTGTGTGACTGTGTGTGTGTGTGTGACTGTGTGTGTGTTTGTGACTGTGTGTGTGTGACTGTGTGTGTGTGTGTGTGTGTGTGTGTGTGTGACTGTGTGTGTGTGTGTGACTGTGTGTGTGTGTGTGTGACTGTGTGTGTGTGTGTGTGACTGTGTGTGTGTGTGTGTGACTGTGTGTGTGTGTGTGTCTCCTATCTCTCCAGTAAAGCTCACCAAACCTCTTCCTGGTCCACCAGTGAGGCTCTTTGAAGGTGGTGAACCTGACCTCCGGATGCAGCTGCAGCCTGTCGTACAGGTCTGTGGTGCCACACTTAGGCTGGCCTATGATGTAGAAGTAAGGCAGGCAGCGAATGCGGTAGTATTTCCCCCCGCGGCGGTACAAGTGTTCCCGGAAAGCCTTCCTCAGGTACTCAAACACGGTTCTGAAGCGGCGCGAGTAGCGGGCGTAAAGGTTTGTCCTGTAAGGGTCCCTGCTGATATTCCCAGCGTGCTCCTCGTACCAGCAAGGGTTCTTGACGGTGGGAAGAAACTTGTGGGGGATAACGGAAAACATCTGCAGAGTCAAGACAAGAGAAACAGACTGTTAAACCATGGAGCTGAATCACTCACTATCAGTCATTCAGAACACACACACACAGACAGAGAGAGACAGAGAGAGAGACACAGAGAGAGAGAGACAGAGAGAGAGACAAAGACAGAGAGACAAAGAGAGAGAGACAAAGAGAGAGAGACAAAGAGAGAGAGACAGAGAGAGAGAGAGAGAGAGACAGAGAGAGGGTGAAATGTACGACAGTCGTATGTGTCTTTAACTGGCCGGCGAGGTGATGTATGTTTCTTTAACTGGCCGGCGAGGTGATGTAGTATTGATTGTGGCGGCAACACGTTCCCTTTCTCATTGGTTCAATAAGAAATGAGGGGTGATGCAAACAGGGCCGGCTCAAGGCGTAAGCCACATAAGCGGGCACTCAGGTCATGTTGCCCAGGGGGCCCTGGCCTCATGGGGGCTTCCATTGATTTTGTTAGTCACTCTCAATCAGATATCATTAACATGGCATAAGTCTTGGTCAAATGTGTAGAATTACTGGAAACACAGCCAAATCTTGTGTGTAGGGCCCCCAAAAGGCTATGGCCGGCCCTGGATGCCAACAGCCTTGGCACCAGCCATTATCTAGAGCATTAAGGATTTAATTAATCAGGCGTTGAGGTGAGACGGCTGGGCCAGGAATAGGAAGTGGTAGAGCCAATCAGTGGAGTGAGGCTTGACGTGTTCCAAATGGCACCCTATTCCCTTCATAGTTCACTAGTTTTGACCAGAGGTCCCTAAGGGCCCTGGACCAAAGTAGTGCACTATATACAGTGCATTCAGAAAAGTATTCAGACGCCTTCCCTTTATCCACATTTTGTTACGTTACAGCCTTATTCTAAAACGGATTAAATAAAATAAAAATCCTCAGCAATCTACACACAATGCCCTAGAATGACAAAGCAAAAATAGGTTTTTAGAAATTCTTGTAAATTTGCAAAAAAACAAAAAGCAGAAAAAGCTTATTTGCATAAGTATTCAGACCCTTCGTTATGAGACTTGAAATGGAGCTCAGGTGCATCCTGTTTCCATTGATCCTCCTTGAGATGTTTCTACAACTTGATTGGAGTCTGACTGTGGTAAATTCAATTTGACTGGGCATGATTTGGAAAGGCACTCACCTGTCTCACCATACACGCCTTCCATCTCCCCTCATAGGGTTCCCCGCCCATGGTTTTTATTT
>NW_024607944.1:37500-42820 GCF_018296145.1 Oncorhynchus tshawytscha
TTCACCTCCAGCACGGCGAACAGGCTCATGGGGCTGTCGTCCACCTGTGGTTTCGGAGGTCTCTTCCTGTAGTCCTCCATCGAGGAACCCAACAGGGTGTATTCGTAGTCCATGTGTGTCATGGTGACAGAGAGGTGGGATGATGGTGGGCTGGCTAGGTCTGAGGACCCACTGTGTTGGTGGGGTGGTGGTGGGCTGGCTAGGTCTGAGGACCCACTGTGGTGGCAGGGTGGTTGGGTCTGGGTGGTGGGGTGATGGTGGTCTGGCTAGGTCTGAGGACCCACTGTGGTGGCAGGGTGGTGGGGTGATGGTGGGGTGGTGGAGGCCCCGGCTAGGTTTGCTCAGCCTTAGAGACTTGGTGGTGGAGGAGAAGGAGAGGTGGTGGCGGTGGTGGTGGAGGAGAAGGAGAGGTGGAGGAGAAGCCAGTGAGATGGGAGGAGGAGCCAGTGAGATGGGAGGAGGAGCCAGTGAGATGGGAGGAGGAGCCAGTGAGATGGTAGGAGGAGTATGATGGTTGTGGCCCAGGAGGATCATCCATTCTGGGGGTGGGATGCTGCGTGCAGACAGACCACCTCCTCAACCACTACTGGAGCCCTGGAAACAGGAAGAAGAAGAGGGATGAGTGACAGAGAAGAAGGAAGTGGACTTCTAGTAGAACTTCCTGTGTCCTCTTAAAAATGACTTTATACTTAAGTTTCTAGCTGATTCATCCACAATCTAAAAAATGCTGGATTAAAAACAACCCAATTTGGGTTATTTAGTAACCCAACACTGGGTCAATACTGGACAGAACACACGCTGGGTTATTTAGTAACCCAACACTGGGTCAATACTGGACAGAACACACGCTGGGTTATTTAGTAACCCAACACTGGGTCAATACTGGACAGAACACACGCTGGGTTATTTAGTAACCCAACACTGGGTCAATACTGGACAGAACACACTCTGGGTTATTTAGTAACCCAACACTGGGTCAATACTGGACAGAACACACGCTGGGTTATTTAGTAACCCAACACTGGGTCAATACTGGACAGAACACACGCTGGGTTATTTAGTAACCCAACACTGGGTCAATACTGGACAGAACACACGCTGGGTTATTTAGTAAACCAACACTGGGTCAAAACTGGACAGAACACACACTGGGTTATTTAGTAACCCAACACTGGGTCAATACTGGACAGAACACACGCTGGGTTATTTAGTAACCCAACACTGGGTCAATACTGGACAGAACACACACTGGGTTATTTAGTAAACCAACACGGGGTCAAAACTGGACAGAACACATGCTGGGTTATTTTGACCCAGCCAGTAAGGCTGTGTGAATAACTAAACAAGATAGGTTGTTGGGATTACCCAATTAACCATCAGCTGGCTATATTAACTTTCATGCTGGGTCGACCAGTCAGCTGGGTATATTAATTCATGCTGGGTCGACCAATCAGCTGGTTATATTAACTTTCATGGGTCTTTTTATGTAATCCTTAGGTTGTTTTCAGGACGAATGGCTTATTAGGGGGCGTGGCTTTCAGCTAGATCTTATTGGCCACCCGTGAGAGTAAATGTAGTTCCTGTTCATCAATGTTAAATATTATATACAGCAAATTCAAATGTTTTTTTTTGTTTTACACAATCTTCTATTATATTAAAATGATTACAGATGTGTATCTGTATTCCCAGTCATGTGAAATCCATAAATTAGAGCTTGGAAAGGTGGGCTGGCCTCTCCGTCCAGTTCTAAATTGGCTTAGGACCTATTTAACTGGTCAGTAGTTTTTTTTGTCGCCCTTGGTGGATATAGCTCGGAGAAAGTGGATATCACATGTGGCGTTCCACAGGATTTGACTTTGAGTCCGGTACTGTTCGATTTGTATATGTTGCCCCTTGGGGGCGTTATCAGAAAGCAAATAACCCATAACCCAGCACCCATAACCCAGCACCAATAACCCAGCACCAATAACCCAGCACCAATAACCCAGCACCAATAACCCAGCACCCATAACCCAGCACCCATAACCCAGCACCCATAACCCAGCACCATTACCCAGCACCAATAACCCATAACCCAGCAGTTTTTAAAAGAAAACAGCCCAACTGAGTGGCCCAACACCCTGCAACCCAACAACAGGGTCGTACAAATAACCCATCATTGTGTTTAGATTGTACAGCTGCTTGTGACCTGCAAGAGGAAGAATTGAAAAAGTGTGAACAAAGAACTACGTCAGGTTTCATCCAATCACAGACTCTTCCACCGAAACGGACTAGCGACGTTTCCCCCTTTAAAATCAGTTGACAATTCTGTCCAATTCATCCTGATCCAAAGCAGTGGAAGTGATTATATGGAGAAAACCTCTCAATCACAACAATGAAACACAATACATTACACGTTACACATTATACATACACTTCCATTGTAGACCAACTGTTGTTCCTGCTGAATCCATAACTTTACAGTTCTCTGTCTCTGAGGCTACAGTCTCTCTCTCTCTCTCTCTCTCTCTCTCTCGCTAGCTCTCTCTCTGAGGCTACAGTCTCTCTCTCTGAGGCTACAGTCTCTCTCTCTCTCTCTCTAGCTAGCTCTCTCTCTCTCTAGCTAGCTCTCTCTCTGAGGCTACAGTCTCTCTCTCTGAGGCTACAGTCTCTCTCTCTCTCTCTCTCTCTAGCTAGCTCTCTCTCTCTAGCTAGCTCTCTCTCTCTAGCTAGCTCTCTCTGTCTCTCTCTCTGTCTCTCTCTCTGTCTCTCTCTCTCTCTCTCTCTCTCTCTCTCTCTCTCTCTCTCGCTCTCTAGCTCTCTCTCTCTAGCTCTCTCTCTCTAGCTCTCTAGCTCTCTAGCTCTCTCTCTCTGTGCCCCCCTCTTGTCGTGTCTTATCATACTAGTAGCAGACGTGACTACAACGTCCCAAAAGCTGTAATTGATGCAGATGTTCCGCCACAGAGCGGATCGGGCTGTACTCAGGATGTGGCTTACATCCTGGTAAAAGTGCTGACTATCTGATACATCTCTCACTGTGTGTGTGTGTGTGTGTGTGTGTGTATCTTGCGGTGTGTGTGTGTGTGTGTGTGCCTTGCGGGTGTGTTTGTGTCTGTATGCTTGAGTCAGGAACCAGGTAACAGAGAGGGCAGCTTGCATTGAAACTTGCTGATTACATTTACATTAATATCAGACAACATGGGTACATTAATATCAGACAACATGGGTACATTAATATCAGAGAACATGGGTACATTAATATCAGAGAACATGGGTACATTAATATCAGAGAACATGGGTACATTAATATCAGACAACATGGGTACATTAATATCAGACAACATGGGTACATTAATATCAGACAACATGGGTACATGGGTACATGGGTACATTAATATCAGACAACATGGGTACATTAACAATCCTCCAGAAATAATCCAGCTGTGTTCAGACAGTAGAGCAGATAGAAGTACTATTTGAATGACTTGACAATGAGAACAGGGCAGTGTAGAACAGGGCAGGGCAGAACAGGGCAGTGTAGAACAGGGCAGTGTAGAACAGGGCAGGGCAGAACAGGGCAGTGTAGAACAGGGCAGTGTAGAACAGGGCAGGGCAGAACAGGGCAGTGTAGAACAGGGCAGTGTAGAACAGGGCAGGGCAGAACAGGGCAGTGTAGAGCAGGGCAGGGCAGTGTAGAACAGGGCAGGGCAGTGTAGAACAGGGCAGTGTAGAACAGGGCAGTGTAGAGCAGGGCAGGGCAGTGTAGAACAGGGCAGGGCAGTGTAGAACAGGGCAGGGCAGAACAGGGCAGTGTAGAACAGGGCAGGGCAGTGTAGAACAGGGCAGGGCAGTGTAGAACAGGGCAGTGTAGAACAGGGCAGTGTAGAACAGGGCAGGGCAGTGTAGAACAGGGCAGTGTAGAACAGGGCAGTGTAGAACAGGGCAGTGTAGAGCAGGGCAGGGCAGGGCAGTGTAGAACAGGGCAGGGCAGTGTAGAACAGGGCAGTGTAGAACAGGGCAGGGCAGTGTAGAACAGGGCAGGGCAGAACAGGGCAGTGTAGAACAGGGCAGGGCAGTGTAGAACAGGGCAGGGCAGAACAGGGCAGTGTAGAACAGGGCAGGGCAGTGTAGAACAGGGCAGGGCAGTGTAGAACAGGGCAGTGTAGAACAGGGCAGTGTAGAACAGGGCAGTGTAGAACAGGGCAGGGCAGGGCAGTGTAGAGCAGGGCAGAGCAGTGTAGAACAGGGCAGTGTAGAACAGGGCAGTGTAGAACAGGGCAGTGTAGAGCAGGGCAGGGCAGGGCAGTGTAGAGCAGGGCAGAGCAGTGTAGAACAGGGCAGTGTAGAGCAGGGCAGTGTAGAACAGGGCAGTGTAGAGCAGGGCAGGGCAGTGTAGAACAGGGCAGTGTAGAACAGGGCAGGGCAGTGTAGAACAGGGCAGTGTAGAACAGGGCAGTGTAGAGCAGGGCAGTGTAGAGCAGGGCAGTGTAGAGCAGGGCAGTGTAGAGCAGGGCAGTGTAGAACAGGGCAGTGTAGAACAGGGCAGTGTAGAACAGGGCAGGGCAGTGTAGAACAGGGCAGTGTAGAACAGGGCAGTGTAGAACAGGGCAGTGTAGAACAGGGCAGTGTAGAGCAGGGCAGTGTAGAGCAGGGCAGTGTAGAGCAGGGCAGTGTAGAGCAGGGCAGGGCAGTGTAGAACAGGGCAGTGTAGAGCAGGGCAGGGCAGGGCAGGGCAGTGTAGAACAGGGCAGTGTAGAACAGGGCAGTGTAGAACAGGGCAGTGTAGAGCAGGGCAGTGTAGAGCAGGGCAGTGTAGAGCAGGGCAGGGCAGTGTAGAACAGGGCAGTGTAGAGCAGGGCAGGGCAGGGCAGGGCAGTGTAGAACAGGGCAGGGCAGTGTAGAACAGGGCAGAACAGGGCAGTGTAGAACAGGGCAGGGCAGTGTAGAACAGGGCCTTGTAGAACAGGGCAGGGCAGTGTAGAGCAGGGCAGTGTAGAACAGGGCAGGGCAGTGTAGAACAGGGCAGGGCAGTGTAGAACAGGGCAGGGCAGTGTAGAACAGGGCAGGGCAGTGTAGAACAGGGCAGAACAGGGCAGTGTAGAACAGGGCAGGGCAGTGTAGAGCAGGGCAGGGCAGTGTAGAGCAGGGCAGGGCAGTGTAGAACAGGGCAGGGCAGTGTAGAGCAGGGCAGTGTAGAACAGGGCCTTGTAGAACAGGGCAGGGCAGTGTAGAACTGGTCGCCCCCGCCTCCTGCTAGAACAGCAGGCTGGATGCTGGGGGACACCATGTGTTAGCTAACTAACTACCACTAACATGGTGTTAGTTAGCTAACTGGCTAACG
>NW_024607945.1:0-42822 GCF_018296145.1 Oncorhynchus tshawytscha
TAACAGGGAGGTTAGTATTTTATATCATACCCCCAAGACATGCTAACCTCTCCCCATTACAATAATAGGGGAGGTTAGTATTTTATATCATACCCCAAGACATGCTAACCTCTCACCATTACAATAACAGGGAGGTTAGTATTTTATATCATACCCCCAAGACATGCTAACCTCTCACCATTACAATAACAGGGAGGTTAGTATTTTATATCATACCCCAAGACATGCTAACCTCTCACCATTACAATAACAGGGAGGTTAGTATTTTTATATCATACCCCAAGACATGCTAACCTCTCCCCATTACAATAATAGGGAGGTTAGTATTTTATATCATACCCCAAGACATGCTAACCTCTCCCCATTACAATAACAGGAGGTTAGTATTTTATATCATACCACCAAGACATGCTAACCTCTCACCATTACAATAACAGGGGAGGTTAGTATTTTATATCATACCCCCAAGACATGCTAACCTCTCACCATTACAATAACAGGGGAGGTTAGTATTTTATATCATACCCCCAAGACATGCTAACCTCTCACCATTACAATAACAGGCGAGGTTAGTATTTTATATCATACCCCCAAGACATGCTAACCTCTCACCATTACAATAACAGGGAGGTTAGTATTTTATATCATACCCCCAAGACATGCTAACCTCTCACCATTACAATAACAGGGGAGGTTAGTATTTTATATCATACCCCCAAGACATGCTAACCTCTCACCATTACAATAACAGGGGAGGTTAGTATTTTATATCATAACCCCAAGACATGCTAACCTCTCACCATTACAATAACAGGGGAGGTTAGTATTTTATATCATAACCCCAAGACATGCTAACCTCTCACCATTACAATAACAGGCGAGGTTAGTATTTTATATCATAACCCCAAGACATGCTAACCTCTCACCATTACAATAACAGGCGAGGTTAGTATTTTATATCATAACCCCCCCCCAAGACATGCTAACCTCTCACCATTACAATAACAGGGGAGGTTAGTATTTTATATCATACCCCCAAGACATGCTAACCTCTCACCATTACAATAACAGGGAGGTTAGTAATTTATATCATACCACCAAGACATGCTAACCTCTCACCATTACAATAACAGGGAGGTTAGTATTTTATATCATACCCCCAAGACATGCTAACCTCTCACCATTACAATAACAGGCGAGGTTAGTATTTTATATCATAACCCCCCAAGACATGCTAACCTCTCACCATTACAATAACAGGGAGGTTAGTATTTTATATCATAACCCCCCAAGACATGCTAACCTCTCACCATTACAATAACAGGGAGGTTAGTATTTTATATCATAACCCCAAGACATGCTAACCTCTCACCATTACAATAACAGGGAGGTTAGTATTTTATATCATAACCCCAAGACATGCTAACCTCTCACCATTACAATAACAGGGGAGGTTAGTATTTTATATCATAACCCCAAGACATGCTAACCTCTCACCATTACAATAACAGGGAGGTTAGTATTTTATATCATAACCCCCCAAGACATGCTAACCTCTCACCATTACAATAACAGGGAGGTTAGTATTTTATATCATAACCCCAAGACATGCTAACCTCTCACCATTACAATAACAGGGGAGGTTAGTATTTTATATCATAACCCCAAGACATGCTAACCTCTCACCATTACAATAACAGGCGAGGTTAGTATTTTATATCATACCCCTAGACATGCTAACCTCTCACCATTACAATAACAGGCGAGGTTAGTATTTTATATCATAACCCCAAGACATGCTAACCTCTCACCATTACAATAACAGGCGAGGTTAGTATTTTATATCATACCACCAAGACATGCTAACCTCTCACCATTACAATAACAGGCGAGGTTAGTATTTTATATCATAACCCCCCCCAAGACAAGCTAACCTCTCACCATTACAATAACAGGCGAAGTTAGTATTTTATATCATAACCCCAAGACATGCTAACCTCTCACCATTACAATAACAGGCGAGGTTAGCATTTTATATCATATCCCCAAGACATGCTAACCTCTCACCATTACAATAACAGGCGAGGTTAGCATTTTATATCATATCCCCAAGACATGCTAACCTCTCACCATTACAATAACAGGGGAGGTTAGTATTTTATATCATAACCCCCCAAGACATGCTAACCTCTCACCATTACAATAACAGGGAGGTTAGTATTTTATATCATACCCCCAAGACATGCTAACCTCTCACCATTACAATAACAGGCGAGGTTAGTATTTTATATCATACCACCAAGACATGCTACCCTCTCACCATTACAATAACAGGCGAGGTTAGCATTTTATATCATACCCCCAAGACATGCTAACCTCTCACCATTACAATAACAGGCGAGGTTAGTATTTTATATCATAACCCCCAAGACATGCTAACCTCTCACCATTACAATAACAGGGAGGTTAGTATTTTATATCATAACCCCAAGACATGCTAACCTCTCACCATTACAATAACAGGGAGGTTAGTATTTTATATCATAACCCCCCAAGACATGCTAACCTCTCACCATTACAATAACAGGGGAGGTTAGTATTTTATATCATAACCCCAAGACATGCTAACCTCTCACCATTACAATAACAGGGAGGTTAGTATTTTATATCATAACCCCAAGACATGCTAATCTCTCACCATTACAATAACAGGCGAGGTTAGTATTTTATATCATACCCCCTAGACATGCTAACCTCTCACCATTACAATAACAGGCGAGGTTAGTATTTTATATCATAACCCCAAGACATGCTAACCTCTCACCATTACAATAACAGGCGAGGTTAGTATTTTATATCATAACCCCCCCAAGACAAGCTAACCTCTCACCATTACAATAACAGGCGAGGTTAGTATTTTATATCATAACCCCAAGACATGCTAACCTCTCACCATTACAATAACAGGCGAGGTTAGTATTTTATATCATACCACCAAGACATGCTACCCTCTCACCATTACAATAACAGGGGAGGTTAGCATTTTATATCATACCCCCAAGACATGCTAAACTCTCACCATTACAATAACAGGCGAGGTTAGTATTTTATATCATACCACCAAGACATGCTACCCTCTCACCATTACAATAACAGGGAGGTTAGCATTTTATATCATAACCCCAAGACATGCTAACCTCTCACCATTACAATAACGGGCGAGGTTAGTATTTTATATCATACCACCAAGACATGCTACCCTCTCACCATTACAATAACAGGGAGGTTAGTATTTTATATCATACCCCCTAGACATGATAACCTCTCACCATTACAATAACAGGCGAGGTTAGTATTTTATATCATACCATCAAGACATGCTAACCTCTCACCATTACAATAACAGGCGAGGTTAGTATTTTATATCATACCCCTAGACATGCTAACCTCTCACCATTACAATAACAGGGGAGGTTAGTATTTTATATCATACCACCAAGACATGCTAACCTCTCACCATTACAATAACAGGGAGGTTAGTATTTTATATCATACCCCCTAGACATGCTAACCTCTCACCATTACAATAACAGGCGAGGTTAGTATTTTATATCATACCACCAAGACATGCTAACCTCTCACCATTACAATAACAGGCGAGGTTAGTATTTTATATCATACCCCTAGACATGCTAACCTCTCACCATTACAATAACAGGGAGGTTAGTATTTTATATCATACCACCAAGACATGCTAACCTCTCACCATTACAATAACAGGGAGGTTAGTATTTTATATCATACCCCTAGACATGCTAACCTCTCACCATTACAATAACAGGCGAGGTTAGTATTTTATATCATACCCCCAAGACATGCTAACCTCTCACCATTACAATAACAGGCGAGGTTAGTATTTTATATCATAACCCCCCAAGACATGCTAACCTCTCACCATTACAATAACAGGGAGGTTAGTATTTTATATCATAACCCCCCAAGACATGCTAACCTCTCACCATTACAATAACAGGGAGGTTAGTATTTTATATCATAACCCCAAGACATGCTAACCTCTCACCATTACAATAACAGGGAGGTTAGTATTTTATATCATAACCCCAAGACATGCTAACCTCTCACCATTACAATAACAGGGGAGGTTAGTATTTTATATCATAACCCCAAGACATGCTAACCTCTCACCATTACAATAACAGGGGAGGTTAGTATTTTATATCATAACCCCCCCCAAGACATGCTAACCTCTCACCATTACAATAACAGGGGAGGTTAGTATTTTATATCATAACCCCAAGACATGCTAACCTCTCACCATTACAATAACAGGCGAGGTTAGTATTTTATATCATACCCCTAGACATGCTAACCTCTCACCATTACAATAACAGGCGAGGTTAGTATTTTATATCATAACCCCAAGACATGCTAACCTCTCACCATTACAATAACAGGCGAGGTTAGTATTTTATATCATAACCCCCCAAGACAAGCTAACCTCTCACCATTACAATAACAGGCGAGGTTAGTATTTTATATCATAACCCCAAGACATGCTAACCTGTCACCATTACAATAACAGGCGAGGTTAGTATTTTATATCATATCCCCAAGACATGCTAACCTCTCACCATTACAATAACAGGCGAGGTTAGCATTTTATATCATATCCCCAAGACATGCTAACCTCTCACCATTACAATAACAGGGGAGGTTAGTATTTTATATCATAACCCCCCAAGACATGCTAACCTCTCACCATTACAATAACAGGGGAGGTTAGTATTTTATATCATACCCCAAGACATGCTAACCTCTCACCATTACAATAACAGGCGAGGTTAGCATTTTATATCATACCCCCAAGACATGCTAACCTCTCACCATTACAATAACAGGCGAGGTTAGTATTTTATATCATACCACCAAGACATGCTACCCTCTCACCATTACAATAACAGGCGAGGTTAGCATTTTATATCATACCCCCAAGACATGCTAACCTCTCACCATTACAATAACAGGGGAGGTTAGTATTTTATATCATAACCCCAAGACATGCTAACCTCTCACCATTACAATAACAGGGAGGTTAGTATTTTATATCATAACCCCCCAAGACATGCTAACCTCTCACCATTACAATAACAGGGAGGTTAGTATTTTATATCATAACCCCAAGACATGCTAACCTCTCACCATTACAATAACAGGGAGGTTAGTATTTTATATCATAACCCCAAGACATGCTAACCTCTCACCATTACAATAACAGGCGAGGTTAGTATTTTATATCATACCCCTAGACATGCTAACCTCTCACCATTACAATAACAGGCGAGGTTAGTATTTTATATCATAACCCCAAGACATGCTAACCTCTCACCATTACAATAACAGGCGAGGTTAGTATTTTATATCATAACCCCCCAAGACAAGCTAACCTCTCACCATTACAATAACAGGCGAGGTTAGTATTTTATATCATAACCCCAAGACATGCTAACCTCTCACCATTACAATAACAGGCGAGGTTAGTATTTTATATCATACCACCAAGACATGCTACCCTCTCACCATTACAATAACAGGGGAGGTTAGCATTTTATATCATACCCCAAGACATGCTAACCTCTCACCATTACAATAACAGGCGAGGTTAGTATTTTATATCATACCACCAAGACATGCTACCCTCTCACCATTACAATAACAGGGAGGTTAGCATTTTATATCATAACCCCAAGACATGCTAACCTCTCACCATTACAATAACAGGGGAGGTTAGTATTTTATATCATACCACCAAGACACTAACCCTCTCACCATTACAATAACAGGGGAGGTTAGTATTTTATATCATACCACCAAGACATGCTACCTCTCACCATTACAATAACAGGGAGGTTAGTATTTTTATATCATACCACCAAGACATGCTAACCTGTCACCATTACAATAACAGGGAGGTTAGTATTTTATATCATACCCCAAGACATGCTAACCTGTCACCATTACAATAACAGGGAGGTTAGTATTTTATATCATACCACCAAGACATGCTAACCTGTCACCATTACAATAACAGGGGAGGTTAGTATTTTATATTTCAAGACATGCTAACCTGTCACCATTACAATAACAGGGGAGGTTTGTATTTTTGGATGATATTAAAGCCCAATTATTATTATTTTAAATGCTTCACTGTCCCAATAATTACGGAGGGCACTGTAAATGACTCTGTAAATGACTCTGTAAATGACTCTGTAAATGACTCTGTAAATGACTCTGTAAATTGCACTGTAGATTACACAAATTAAAGCATTACAGAGCATCATTTTGAAATCAAATACCTGGTCGAGGGGTCGGAGCAGCCTCAACAGAGACTTCAGCTCAGCAGGCCTCAGACAGAGAGACCCCATATCCTGTAACATCCCCAGGAGGCAATCGGCACACTGGCGGTCCAGTCTCTGTGGCTGGGAGAGGACATGGAGCACAGCCCCCACCAGGCCGGCCTCCACAGCCACCGTACGGCAGGCCAGGAGCCCCCGCAGACCGCAGCCAGCCACTGGGCTACCAGGAGCTGCAGGTCCCTCTGGGGGCCAGGTCAGGCAGCCACTGTAGGAGGAGGAGGAGGGGCTGGTCGTTACTGACACCCAGGTGATGGGTGTGGGCGTGTTCCCCTTCCACCGCCTAGTGGAGAGAAGGAGAGGGAGAGAAAAGAGGAAGGCAATGAGAGAGGAGTGAGAGAGTCAGAGGTTTTTGTGGAAGTCCAAATATATCTAACCCACAGAACGATGACAAATAAAGGACTAATGGCCTTCATGACAACATGACATTCTCTCCCTTTACACTCTACATTAGTATCCCTTTAACCAGATGAAGTGAGGAAGTGTCGATCTGCTCACCATGTTCATGAGTTCCTGCAGCAGGCGTTTAGTGGGCTGACCCTGACTCTTCAGCACGTCAAACAGCTGGGAGTAGCCAATCCTCTCCTTGAAAACCTCCTGGAGGGAGAAGAACACAGAGACACAAATATAGACAGGCCAGTAATGTACAGAGACACAAAATAGACAGGCCAGTAGACAGGCCAGTAATGTACAGAGACACAAATATAGACAGGCCAGTAATGTACAGAGACACAAATGTACAGAGACACAAATATAGACAGGCCAGTAATGTACAGACACAAATATAGACAGGCCAGTAATGTACAGAGACACAAATATAGACAGGCCAGTAATGTACAGAGACACAAATATAGACAGGCCAGTAATGTACAGAGACACAAATATGCTTCCCAAACGGCAACCTATTCTCTATATAGAACCCTGTGGGCCCTGGTCAAAAGCAGTGCACTATACAGGGAATAGGTTGCCATTTGGGACAGAGATGGAATGAAAGAACTTCCTCCCTGGCAAAGAGCCACACAACAGACAGGAGGATAATGAGACTGTCTAAACAAGAATGAAAACAGTGTCAAGCCTTATCCGGCTCTTTTTCTGTTCTGATAACGTGTGTGTGTGTGTGTGTCAGACAGAGGAAGATGGTACTAGAACTATGATTGTGTGATGAAGAGCCTTGCCTAAGACCTGAAGACTGTGTAATCTCCCTGAAATGCTGCCTAAGCTTCAACTGGGAGAGCTAATGTAGTCTGGATGACCAGGGTTCAATACCCAGCGGGCCACACTAGTTGTAGAAATCCTTACCTTGGCAGAAGGGGAGTTACTCATGATGGATGTGAGGACTCCGAGGGCATGGACTGTAATGCAGTCGGAACCTTTCTCCAAAACCTACACAGTCAGGGGGACATAATAATATGTGACACCGCAGACTTAACATACAGTATTGTACAGGTGACACCCCACACCAACTCAAGGGGACATATATACATGAAAACACACACAGGGAAAAGACAGAAGTTACCATAACAACTGGGTCAATCAATGACAGGTGTTGACATGCAGAACCCAAACCATCACACAACTAATAAGATTGTAAAAGTCTTCTGACACACAAGCAAAACCCATTGTTACACAATAACCGAGCGCTGCAAAGGACACAGAGCCACTGCTGCCACCATCACACATCTACAACCACAAGACATTGTGAAAGATACCAAACCAGCAGACATGCAGGAGGACGATCCCAACAGGAGCCTTGAGACAGTGAGGTGATACATGCTTGGAGAGATGAGGACACACACACAATCTGACCTACTGATGACAGCAGGACACTCAGCCTCTATTAGAGAATATAGTGTGTAAGAAGAGAGAGAGGCTCATATCCACCCGCAATAACACACTGGACGACTGAACTACCCAGCTACACACCATTACACTCGTTATATTCTAAAACCAGACATGTTTGACAGAATCTGAAACCGTATGTGGACCATCTTAGAGAATGTTCTCTATAGTGGCCGTTTTGTTTCTGTCGGTGAATGTCAGTTTGTTTTAGATTTTTTTTAAATCCCTCAGTGTTTTGTTCCTGGATCCCTCTGTGAGAATGAATGTATTTAGATTTGGGGGGTGGAGAGGGGGCTGTATACTTGACTGAGTTCTGTAGAAAAACCAACTAATGGTCAACAACAAAAAAGAAAAGAGAGAGCTACTAGTCAAGTACACAGATCATCCTACCCTCCATCTCTCTGAGCTCTTTAAACAGGATGCCTCTTTACCAGGAAGTCTGGCCAGTCGCCCTCATTTGTAGATTATGCCGGTAGTGCAATTATACTATGTAGCTATAGACTGAGGTGGGTGGAGGTGGTGAGAAGGGAGGAGAAGAGGGAGAGGAAAGAGCATGAGAGAATGAAAGAGAGGGCAAGACAGAGAGAGATAAAGAGAGGAGGAGAGAGAGAGAAGAGGCTGAGTTTTCTGCTGACAGTCAGACCTATTTCAACATGATCGTGGAGGGAAAGTACCTGGTCTACTTCCATCTCTGTGTCCGTGAGCAAACGTGTGGTGAGGTCACACACCCCTCACGCTCCGACCTACACCTTTTACTGTGATAGAGCTACAGGACAGGACACACAAACGGACAGACAGAGACAATGTCAACTCAGAGAGGACCATGTTTGGCTCTCCACTGTGGCAGCACCTGCTGCAGTATGGACACACCTGCTGCAGTATGGACACACCTGCTGCACTATGGACACACCTGCTGCAGGAAGGACACACCTGCTGCAGGAAGGACACACCTGCTGCAGTATGGACACACCTGCTGCACTATGGACACACCTGCTGCACTATGGACACACCTGCTGCACTATGGACACACCTGCTGCAGTATGGACACACCTGCTGCAGTATGGACACACCTTTGATAACCACTGACATTTGACAGACAGACAGACAGACAGACAGACAGACAGACAGACAGACAGAAAGAAAGAAAGAAAGAAAGAAAGAAAGAAAGAAAGAAACAGAAAGTGAGAGAGAAAGAAAGAAAGAGAGAAAGAAAGAGAGAGAGAAAGAAAGAAAGGACAGACCTTGCTGTTCTGGATGAGTCGGAGGATGTGTTCGAAGCAGTTGTTGTTGAGGAAGATGGCCTGCAGCACCGGTCTGTCTGAACACTGCAGGATCTCAGGCACTGAAGCTGTTGAGGACAATACGACTCATCATCAACAACACCATAAATAACTTGTCACATTTACAACAATAATAAATAACTGGCCTTCAGAGATAAACCTTCATATAGAAGAGAGATGTCTCATGTTTTGACTGTCAGACAGTCTGAGGGCCAGTCTGAGGGCCAGTCTGTGGGCCAGTCTGTGGGCCAGTCTGACGGCCAGTCTGAGGGCCAGTCTGAGGGCCAGTCTGAGGGCCAGTCTGAGGGCCAGTCTGAGGGCCAGTCTGAGGGCCAGTCTGAGGGCCAGTCTGAGGGCCAGTCTGAGGGCCAGTCTGAGGGCCAGTCTGAGGGCCAATCTGAGGGCCAGTCTGACGGCCAGTCTGAGGGCCAGTCTGAGGGCCAGTCTGTTGGTGCTATCATGCCAACTCCCTGTCACTCATTATCATGCCATGTTTGGCTTGAGAAGGACAGCAATGAAGTTGGCCCCAGATATGGAACAGATATAGAAGACAAGATTCCTGTATGTTCTACCTGGAAGTAATACATATTGCAGCAAACACGCATCCAAGATTCATAGAAGATTCTTGTAACATCTCAATCAATCAAATGTATTTATAAAGCCCTTTTAACACCAGCCGCTGTCACATCAGCTGATATGGGTGGTTAACATTGAGACACAACAGATATGCTGCATGTATTATATTAAAATGTAAGGGGGAACATGTCAGCTAAGCCTTCGGAGGTCTCACATACACATTTCAATACCTTGCATACCACTGTCTGACGTCCTGCAACATGACACTTACTGAAGAAAGAAGAAAAGTCTACCGCAAGCAGGGGGAGGAGAGGAGGAAGAGGAAGAGAGGAGGAGAGGGGTAGAGGAGGAGAGGAAGATGAGGAGGGGAGGAGAGGAGGAGAGGAGGAAGAGGAAAGGAAGAGAGGAGGAGAGGGGTAGAGGAGGAGAGGAAGAGGAGGATGAGGAAGAGAGGAGGAGAGGAAGAGGAGGATGAGGAAGAGAGGAGGGGAGAAGAGGAGGAAAGGAGGAAGAGATGAGGGGAGGGGGAGAAAGAGGGAAAGAATAAGGAGAGGAGGAGGATGAGGAAGAGGAAGAGGAAGAGGAAGAGGAAGAGGAGGAATGACTCAGTAACAGCAGTGAATCTATTTTGTTATTAAGTGGCGATCCCTCAACAATCATTCTCATGATAGCACATTGGTAGTAGTCAGTGACAAATATCAAAGCTGTGCCACCAGAGACTCTGGGTTCGAGCCCAGGCTCTGTCGCAGCTGGCCGCGACCGGGAGGTCTGTGGGGCAACGCACAATTGGCCTAGCGTCGTCCGGGTTAGGGATGGTTGGCCGGTAGGTATATCCTTGTCTCATCGCGTACTAGCGACTCCTGTGGCGGGCCGGGGGCAGTGCACGCTGACCAGGTGTACAGTGTTTCCTCCGACACATTGGTGCGGCTGGCTTCCGGGTTGGATGCGCGCTGTGTTAAAGAAGCAGTGCGACTTGGTTGGGTTGTGTTTCGGAGGACGCATGGCTCTCGACCTTTGTCTCTCCCGAGCCCGTACGGGAGTTGTAGCGATGAGACAAGATAGTAACTACTAACAATTGATACCACGAAGAAAAAAACTATACGGAAAGCATTTATTTTTGTAGAGGTTACATTGTCAGAACATACACTTTCTTATAATATTCATAGATCACTCTTATAATTCCTATCTATGTAGGAAATTCATCACAATCATATAATGAATTGTTTATGTCATATAAGGGATATACCCTATATTATACAAAAATATGTGGACACCCCTTCAAATTAGTGGATTCGGCTATTTCAGCCCCACCTGTTGGTGACAGGTGAATAACATTGAGCACACAGCCATGCAATCTCCATAGACGGCAGGTAGACGGCAGGTAGCCTAGTGGTTAGAGAATTGGACTAGTAACCGAAAGGTTGCAAGATCGAATCCCTGAGCTGACAAGGTCTGTGTCAGTCTGCCAGTAGAATGGCCTTACTGAAGAGCTCAGATATACTTTCATAACATTGAGCACACAGCCATGCAATCTCCATAGACGGCAGGTAGCCTAGTGGTTAGAGCATTGGACTAGTAACCGAAAGGTTGCTAGATCGAATCCCTGAGCTGACAAGGTAAACCTCTGTCATTCTGCCACTAGATTGGCTATTACTGAAGAGCTCAGTTACTTTCAACGTGGCACTGTCATAGAATGCCACCTTTCCAACAATGTCTGCCCTGCTAGTGCTGCCCCAGTCCAATAGAGGTGCAAATGTCTGCCCTGCTAGTGCTGCCCCGGTCCAATAGAAGTGCAAATGTCTGCCCTGCTAGTGCTGCCCCGGTCCAATAGAAGTGCAAATGTCTGCCCTGCTAGTGCTGCCCAGGTCCAATAGAAGTGCAAATGTCTGCCCTGCTAGTGCTGCCCCGGTCCAATAGAAGTGCAAATGTCTGCCCTGCTAGTGCTGCCCAGGTCCAATAGAAGTGCAAATGTCTGCCCTGCTAGTGCTGCCCAGGTCCAATAGAAGTGCAAATGTCTGCCCTGCTAGTGCTGCCCCGGTCCAATAGAAGTGCAAATGTCTGCCCTGCTAGTGCTGCCCCGGTCCAATAGAAGTGCAAATGTCTGCCCTTGCTAGTGCTGCCCCGGTCCAATAGAGTGCAAATGTCTGCCATGCTAGTGCTGCCCCGGTCCAATAGAAGTGCAAATGTCTGCCCTGCTAGTGCTGCCCCGGTCCAATAGAAGTGCAAATGTCTGCCCTGCTAGTGCTGCCCCGGTCCAATAGAAGTGCAAATGTCTGCCCTGCTAGTGCTGCCCCGGTCCAATAGAGGTGCAAATGTCTGCCTTGCTAGTGCTTCCCCGGTCCAATAGAAGTGCAAATGTTTGGGAGCAACACTGGCTCAGCCATGAAATGGTAGGACACATAAGCCAACAGAACGGGACCACCGAGTGCTGAAGCACACAGCGTGTAAAAATCGTCTGTCCTCGGTTGCAACACTCACTACCGAGTTCCAAACTGCCTCTGGAAGCAATGTCAGCACAAAAACTGTTCATCGGGAGCTTCATGAAATGGGTTTCCATGGCCGGGCAGCCGCACACAAGCCTAAGATCACCATGTGCAATGCCAAGCGTGGGCTGGAGTGGTGTAAAGCTCGCCACCATTGGACTCTGGAGCAGTGAAAACACGTTCTCTGGAGCGATGAATCACTCTTCACCATCTGGCAGTCCCAGATTCGTCAATCGGTTTGTCAGATACCAGGAGAACCCTACCTGCCCCAATGCACAGAGCCAACTGTAAAGTTTGGTGGAGGAGGAACAATGGTCTGAGGCTGTCATTCATGGTTCGGGCTAGGCCCCTTAGTTCCAGTGAAAGGAAAACGTAATGCTACAGCATACAATAAATGTAAATAGATGTTTGTCTATGGAGATTGCATGGCTGTCAGCGAATCTGGGAATCTTTGTGGCTGAAATAGCCTAATCCACTAACTGAAAGGGGTGTCCACATACTTTTGTCCATATAGTGTATAAGACAAAACGTACTAAATCTTACCAGTTACTTAATTAGATTTCTGTACTAATAATCTTCTTCTGTCATAGAAGATTGTTATTTGTTTTTCATGGTTGTTTTCCATATGGGGCATGATGGCAGCGTAGCCTAGTGGTTAGAGTGTTGGACTAGTAACCGGAAGGTTGCAAGTTCAAACCCCGAGCTGACAAGGTACAAATCTGTCGTTCTGCCCCTGAACAGGCAGTTAACCCACTGTTCCTAGGCCATCATTGAAAATAAGAATTTGTTCTTAACTGACTTGCCTAGTTAAATAAAGGTAAAATAAAATAAATAAAGTGGGACCAGACTAATATTTGGGGAGTGTATTTTGGATGATGAGGCCTCTTACTCAGCATGTGACTCTGGAGAGTGATGAGGTGTTCCTCCCAGCTCTGCCCGTCCTCCTGCTCGTTCCCTAACCCTGGAGGCCGGTTCCAGTTCAGGACCTGGAAGTATCAGAAACAGTTGCATACCTCCATTAACTCAAACACTAATGCCATGCTAACCACACTCTTACCCTCCACCAGACCACGCTTCAATTGATAGAAAAGAGCAGACACTTACAGCTGTCCCACCAAGATCAAGCTACTACAGCCACTACTGCTGCTGCTACTACAGCCACTGCTGCTGCTGCTACTACAGCCACTGCTGCTGCTGCTACTACAGCCACTGCTGCTGCTACTACAGCCACTGCTGCTGCTACTACTACAGCCACTGCTGCTGCTACTACTACAGCCACTGCTGCTGCTACTACAGCCACTGCTGCTGCTACTACAGCCACTGCTGCTACTACTACTACAGCCACTGCTGCTGCTACAGCCACTGCTGCTACTACAGCCACTGCTGCTGCTACTACAGCCACTGCTGCTGCTACTACAGCCACTGCTGCTGCTACTACAGCCACTGCTGCTACTACTACTACTACAGCCACTGCTGCTGCTACTGCTGCTACTACAGCCACTGCTGCTACTACTACTACAGCCACTGCTGCTGCTACTACTACAGCCACTGCTGCTGCTGCTACTACAGCCACTGCTGCTACTACTACAGCCACTGCTGCTGCTACTACTACAGCCACTGCTGCTACTGCCACTGCTGCTACTACTACAGCCACTGCTACTACAGCCACTGCTGCTACTACAGCCACTGCTGCTGCTACTACAGCCACTGCTGCTGCTGCTACTACAGCCACTGCTGCTGCTACTACAGCCACTGCTGCTGCTACTACAGCCACTGCTGCTGCTACAGCCACTGCTGCTGCTACTACAGCCACTGCTGCTGCTACTACAGCCACTGCTGCTGCTACTACTACAGCCACTGCTGCTACTACAGCCACTGCTGCTGCTACTACAGCCACTGCTGCTACTACAGCCACTGCTACTACTACAGCCACTGCTGCTGCTACTACTACAGCCACTGCTGCTACTACTACTACTACAGCCACTGCTGCTACTACTACTACAGCCACTGCTGCTGCTACTACTACAGCCACTGCTGCTACTACTACTACAGCCACTGCTGCTGCTGCTACTACAGCCACTGCTGCTGCTGCTACTACAGCCACTACTGCTGCTACTACAGCCACTGCTGCTGCTACAGCCACAGCCTCTACTGCTACTACAGCCACTGCTGCTACAGCCACTACTACAGCCACTGCTGCTGCTACTACAGCCACTGCTGCTGCTACAGCCACTGCTGCTGCAGCCACTGCTGCTACTACAGCCACTGCTACTACAGCCACTGCTGCTGCTACTACTACAGCCGCTGCTGCTACTACAGCCACTGCTGCTACAGCCACTGCTGCTGCTGCTACTACAGCCACTGCTGCTACTACAGCCACTGCTGCTACTACAGCCACTGCTGCTGCTGCTACTACAGCCACTGCTGCTACTACAGCCACTGCTGCTACTGCTACTACAGCCACTGCTGCTGCTGCTACTACAGCCACTGCTGCTACTACAGCCACTGCTGCTGCTGCTACTACTGCTGCTACAGCCACTGCTGCTACTACTACTACAGCCACTGCTGCTGCTACTACAGCCACTGCTGCTGCTACTACTACAGCCACTGCTGCTACTACTACAGCCACTGCTGCTGCTACTACTACAGCCACTGCTGCTGCTGCTACTACAGCCACTGCTGCTACTACAGCCACTGCTGCTACTACAGCCACTGCTGCTGCTACTGCTACTACAGCCACTGCTGCTGCTGCTACTACAGCCACTGCTGCTGCCACTGCTGCTACTACAGCCACTGCTGCTGCTACTACTACAGCCACTGCTGCTGCTACAGCCACTGCTGCTGCTACTACTACAGCCACTGCTGCTACAGCCACTGCTGCTGCTGCTACTACAGCCACTGCAGCCACTGCCTACTGCTGCTACTACTACAGCCACTGCTGCTGCTGCTACTACAGCCACTGCTGCTGCTGCTACTACAGCCACTGCTGCTACTACAGCCACTGCTGCTACTACAGCCACTGCTGCTGCTGCTACTACAGCCACTGCTGCCTGCTGCTACTACAGCCACTGCTGCTGCTGCTACTACAGCCACTGCTGCTGCTGCTACTACAGCCACTGCTGCTGCTACTACTACAGCCACTGCTGCTGCTACTACAGCCACTGCTGCTACTGCTACTACAGCCACTGCTACTACAGCCACTGCTGCTACTACAGCCACTGCTGCTGCTACTACAGCCACTGCTGCTGCTGCTACTACAGCCACTGCTGCTACTACAGCCACTGCTGCTACTACAGCCACTGCTGCTACTGCTACTACAGCCACTGCTGCTACTACAGCCACTGCTGCTGCTGCTACTACAGCCACTGCTGCTGCTGCTACTACAGCCACTGCTGCTGCTACTACAGCCACTGCTGCTGCTACTACTACAGCCACTGCTGCTGCTACTACAGCCACTGCTGCTGCTGCTACTACAGCCACTGCTGCTGCTACTACAGCCAGCCACTACTACTGCCACTGCTACTACTACAGCCACTGCTGCTGCTACTACAGCCACTGCTGCTGCTGCTACTACAGCCACTGCTGCTACTACTACTACAGCCACTGCTGCTGCTACTACTACAGCCACTGCTACTACTACAGCCACTGCTGCTGCTGCTACTACAGCCACTGCTGCTGCTGCTACTACAGCCACTGCTGCTACTGCTACTACAGCCACTGCTGCTGCTACTACAGCCACTGCTGCTACTGCTACTACAGCCACTGCTGCTGCTGCTACTACAGCCACTGCTGCTGCTGCTACTACAGCCACTGCTGCTACTACAGCCACTGCCACTACTACAGCCACTGCTGCTACTACAGCCACTGCTGCTGCTGCTACTACAGCCACTGCTGCTGCTGCTACTACAGCCACTGCTGCTGCTACTACAGCCACTGCTGCTGCTACTACAGCCACTGCTGCTGCTGCTACTACAGCCACACTGCTGCTACTACAGCCACTGCTGCTGCTACAGCCACTGCTGCTACTACTACTACAGCCACTGCTGCTACTACTACAGCCACTGCTGCTACTGCTACTACAGCCACTGCTGCTGCTACAGCCACTACTACAGCCACTGCCACTGCTGCTACTACAGCCACTGCTGCTGCTACTACTACAGCCACTGCTGCTGCTACTACAGCCACTGCTGCTGCTACAGCCACTGCTGCTGCTACTACAGCCACTACTACAGCCACTGCTGCTACTACAGCCACTGCTGCTGCTACTACAGCCACTGCTGCTGCTACTAGCCAGCCACTACAGCCACTGCTGCTGCTACTACAGCCACTGCTGCTGCTACTACAGCCACTGCTGCTGCTACTGCTGCTGCTACTACAGCCACTGCTGCTGCTGCTACTACAGCCACTGCTGCTGCTACTACAGCCACTGCTGCTGCTACTACAGCCACTGCTACTACAGCCACTGCTACTACTACAGCCACTGCTGCTACTACAGCCAGCTACTACAGCCACTGCTGCTGCTACTACAGCCACTGCTGCTGCTACTACAGCCACTGCTGCACTGCTACTACAGCCACTGCTTCTACTACAGCCACTGCTGCTACTACTACTACAGCCACTGCTACTACTACAGCCACTGCTGCTACTACTACTACAGCCACTGCTGCTACTACTACTACAGCCACTGCTGCTACTACAGCCACTGCTGCTGCTACTACAGCCACTGCTGCTGCTACTACAGCCACTGCTGCTGCTACTACAGCCACTGCTGCTGCTACTACTACAGCCACTGCTACTACTACAGCCACTGCTGCTACTACTACAGCCACTGCTGCTACTACTACTACAGCCACTGCTGCTGCTACAGCCACTGCTACTACAGCCACTGCTGCTGCTACTACAGCCACTGCTGCTGCTGCTACTACTACAGCCACTGCTGCTACTACTACTACAGCCACTGCTGCTGCTACTACTACAGCCACTGCTGCTACTACAGCCACTGCTGCTGCTACTACTACAGCCACTGCTGCTGCTACAGCCACTGCTGCTGCTACTACAGCCACTGCTACTACTACAGCCACTTCTGCTACTACTACAGCCACAGCCACTGCTGCAGCCACTGCTGCTGCTGCTACTACTACAGCCACTGCTGATACCACTACAGCCACTGCTACTACTACAGCCACTGCTGCTACTACTACAGCCACTGCTGCTGCTACTGCTGCTACTACTACAGCCACTGCTGATACCACTTCTACTACTGCTGCTACTACAGCCACTGCTGCTACTACTACAGCCACTGCTGCTGCTGCTACTACTACAGCCACTGCTGATACCACTTCTACTACTGCTGCTACTACTACAGCCACTGTTGCTACTACCACTGCTGATACCACTACTACTACTACTACTACTACCTATCCCTGCTGTTACTCCTGTTACTCCTACTAATACTACTACTACTACTACTATCCCTGCTGCTGCTCCTCCTACTGCTGTTGCTACTACCTGGAAGTAGCCATCCAACACGGTCCTGATCTCCAGCCGGCGCTCTGCAGGACTACTGGAGTGGAGGGTATGCACCATTGCAGTCAGGCACTGCAGGGTCAGCCGTAGCAGCGTGGGGTCCTTGGGGTTGGAGGAGGTCCGGAGGCACCAGGCTCGGAGTACAGAAAGAAGGTCCTCCACAGACTGCAGGGTGATGGAGAGCAGGCCGTTCTTCTGGAATGCATAGATACCATACATATGAGTTAACACACACACACACACACACACAATTCTGAAGAGAGGTACAGTAGGAGTGCTTTACCTTGCTGCCACTGATGACAGCCCCTTGAGATGGACCAATCGGAGAGCGAGGTCCTCTGGGATCTGCTGGCTGTCCTGCAGGCTGTCTGTGAACCAACGACACATTGATGATTGTTGTTTTGACAGGCTGTCTGTGAACCACATATTGATGGTTGGTGTTTTGATGACATGGTAATCTAGCCTGAGCATCAGTCTGTACCATCATGCCAACTCCTTGTCGCTCACTGTCATACTAAAAGGTTAGGCTTGACAATGAGCAATGGAGTTGACAAGAGCACTTACAGATCTGAGACCAGGCTACAGAAGGAGACAACAGGCCTGGGACCAGGCTACAGAAGGAGACAACAGATTTGGGACCAGGCTAATGGCAATATATTGTACAGTCGTGGCCAAAAGTTTTGAGAATGACACAAATATTAATTTTCACAAAGTTTGCTGCTTCAGTTTGTATGATGGCAATTTGCATATACTCCAGAATGTTATGAAGAGTGATCAGATGAATTGCAATTAATGGCAAAGTCCCTCTTTGCCATGCAAATGAACAGAATGCCAAAAAAAGGATTTCCACTGCATTTCAGCCCTGCCACAAAAGGACCCAGACCTTAATCCCATTGAGAACTTGTGGTCAATCCTCAAGAGGCGGGTGGACAAACGAACAACCCACAAATTCTGACAAACTCCAAGCATTGATTATGCAAGAATGGGCTGCCATCAGTCAGGATGTGGCCCAGAAGTTAATTGACAGCATGCCAGGGCGGATTGCAGAGGTCTTGAAAAAGAAGGGTCAACACTGCAAATATTGACTCTTTGCATCAACTTCATGAAATTGTCAATAAAAGCCTTTGACACTTATGAAATGCTTATAATTATACTTCAGTATTCCATAGTAACATCTGACAAAAATATCTAAAGACACTGAAGCAGCAAACGTTGTGGAAAGGAATATTTGTGTCATTCTCAAAACGTTTGGCCACGACTGTACAAGACAGAATGCACAGCCAGTACACTGTGATGTCATAAAGAGATGTGGAAATCCAAGGCACACTGGGACAGCATTGAGAAATAGCAGGATGTGGGTTGAGCCCTCGTTAGGCAAGGTTATGTATCAAGACAATGGAGATGCCATAAGCCTTAGTAATAGGTCCAACAACAGCTAGCAGTATTATACACACCAGAGGCTGAGCCCACTGGGCTCTGGTCAAAAGCACTGCACTATTTAGGGAATACGGTGCCCACTGGGCTCTGGTCAAAAGCACTGCACTATTTAGGGAATATGGTGCCCACTGGGCTCTGGTCAAAAGCACTGCACTATTTAGGGAATACGGTGCCCACTGGGCTCTGGTCAAAAGCACTGCACTATTTAGGGAATACAGTGCCCACTGGGCTCTGGTCAAAAGCACTGCACTATTTAGGGAATACAGTGCCCACTGGGCTCTGGTCAAAAGCACTGCACTATTTAGGGAATACAGTGCCCACTGGGCTCCGGTCAAAAGCACTGCACTATTTAGGGAATACAGTGCCCACTGGGCTCTGGTCAAAAGCACTGCACTATATAGGGAATACAGTGCCCACTGGGCTCTGGTCAAAAGCACTGCACTATATAGGGAATACAGTGCCCACTGGGCTCTGGTCAAAAGCACTGCACTATATAGGGAATACAGTGCCCACTGGGCTCTGGTCAAAAGCACTGCACTATATAGGGAATACAGTGCCCACTGGGCTCTGGTCAAAAGCACTGCACTATATAGGGAATACAGTGCCCACTGGGCTCTGGTCAAAAGCACTGCACTATATAGGGAATACAGTGCCCACTGGGCTCTGGTCAAAAGCACTGCACTATATAGGGAATACAGTGCCCACTGGGCTCTGATCAAAAGCACTGCACTATATAGGGAATACAGTGCCCACTGGGCTCTGGTCAAAAGCACTGCACTATATAGGGAATACAGTGCCCACTGGGCTCTGGTCAAAAGCACTGCACTATATAGTGAATACAGTGCCCACTGGGATGCAGCTCAACCACTTCCCTCTCTCAATAGCATGGTGTTAACAGTCATGTCGAGCTTTCTGTAATCTACAGACTCAACTTGTCCAGACAGGTTTCCCACATGGTTTACAGATTAGCTCCGTGCTAATCAAAGGACACTAGCAACAGAAGTGTTTAATAAACTAAGATCCCAGTGAGAGAACACTGCTAATTAGAAAATAACATCATTCACTTTAGATCAAGACAGAACATATCGACTGGACTCTTGCCCACTGTGTTTCTCCAAAGGGAGAAAAGTACATTTTGAGCAGCCTAAAGGAAAGCTGTATATTACTGGAACAGGAGAACAGGCTAGTATAAAGGTAGTCTGAGTAGTTATATATACAGAGATATATATGAATAGACGTAGTTAATACACAGAGATATATATGAATAGAGGTAGTTATATATACAGAGATATATATGAATAGACATAGTTATATATACAGAGATATATATGAATAGACATAGTTATATATACAGAGATATATATGAATAGACGTAGTTATATATACAGAGATATATATGAATAGAGGTAGTTAATACAGAGATATATATGAATAGAGGTAGTTATATATACAGAGATATATATGAATAGACGTAGTTATATATACAGAGATATATATGAATAGACGTAGTTATATATACAGAGATATATATGAATAGAGGTAGTTAATACAGAGATATATATGAATAGACGTAGTTATATATACAGAGATATATATGAATAGACGTAGTTATATATACAGAGATATATATGAATAGACGTAGTTAATACAGAGATATATATGAATAGACGTAGTTATATACAGAGATATATATGAATAGACGTAGTTAATATACAGAGATATATATGAATAGACGTAGTTAATATACAGAGATATATATGAATAGACATAGTTAATACACAGAGATATATTATATAGTTAATACAGAGATATATATGAATAGAGGTAGTTAATACACAGAGATATATATGAATAGACGTAGTTAATACAGAGATATATATGAATAGAGGTAGTTAATACAGAGATATATATGAATAGACGTAGTTAATATACAGAGATATATATGAATAGACGTAGTTAATATACAGAGATATATATGAATAGACGTAGTTATATATACAGAGATATATATGAATAGACATAGTTAATACACAGAGATATATATGAATAGACGTAGTTATATATACAGAGATATATATGAATTAGAGGTAGTTAATATATACAGAGATATATATGAATAGACGTAGTTAATACACAGAGATATATATGAATAGAGGGGTGCTGAATGAAGTGGGACTCAGTGGAAGCTGTTTTGAGGAAGGAGTAGTACAATTGGGACCATAGGCTGTAAGAGAGAAGTTACTCAGGATAGTGTGGTGTAGGAGGGAGGCCTGAGTGAGTGAGTGAGTGAGGTGCCTCACCATGGAATAGAGCAGGCAGCTCCTCTGTTAAGGGGAGAGGGGAGAACTTATACTTGCTCCTCTCCACCATGCTCACCTCCTCCCTAAAAAAAACACACACACACATATTTACAGCAGGCCTACAGACTTGGCCTCCGTACCAAAAAGCATCCTATTCTCCATGTAGTTCCCCACAGGGCTCTGGTCTAAAGTAGTGCACTATATAGGGAGTAGGGTGCCATTTGGGATGCACCCTTAAGGAGACAGAGATAAGAGCTGTTGCAGCAACACCGTCATCCACTACAGATGAACATGCAGAGATAAGGCCTTGGGTTGGGTTTAAACAGTCTGCCCTCGACATGGTCCTTCACCACACACACAAAGACACAGACATACTGACACACACAGTCCAACGGGCAGTCTCCACCCAGCTTCAAAACACACACAGTCCAACGGGCAGTCTCCACCCAGCTTCAAAACACACACAGTTCAACAGGTGGTCTCCACCCAGCTTCAAAACACACACAGTTCAACAGGCGGTCTCCACCCAGCTTCAAAACACACACAGTTCAACAGTGGTCTCCACCCAGCTTCAAAACACACACAGTTCAACAGGCGGTCTCCACCCAGCTTCAAAACACACACAGTTCAACAGGCGGTCTCCACCCAGCTTCAAAACACACACAGTCCAACAGGCGGTCTCCACCCAGCTTCAAAACACACACAGTCCAACAGGCGGTCACCACCCAGTTTCAAAACACACACAGTCCAACAGGCGGTCTCCACCTAGCTTCAAAACACACACAGTCCAACGGGCAGTCTCCACCCAGCTTCAAAACACACACAGTCCAACGGGCGGTCTCCACCCAGCTTCAAAACACACACAGTCCAATGGGCGGTCTCCACCCAGCTTTAAACACACACAGTCCAACGGGCGGTCTCCACCCAGCTTCAAAACACACATAGTCCAACACACGGTCTCCACCCAGCTTCAAAACACACACAGTCCAACAGGCGGTCTCAACCCAGCTTCAAAACACACACAGTCCAACAGTCTGTCTCCACCCAGCTTCAAAACACACACAGTCCAACAGTCTGTCTCCACCCAGCTTCAAAACACACACAGTACAACAGGCGGTCTCCACCCAGCTTCAAAACACACACAGTCCAACGGGCGGTCTCCACCCAGCTTTAAAACACACACAGTCCAACGGGCGGTCTCCACCCAGCTTTAAAACACACACAGTCCAACACACGGTCTCCACCCAGCTTCAAAACACACACAGTCCAACAGTCGGTCTCCACCCAGCTTCAAAACACACACAGTCCAACAGTCTGTCTCCACCCAGCTTCAAAACACACACAGTACAACAGGCGGTCTCCACCCAGCTTCAAAACACACACAGTCCAACAGTCTGTCTCCACCCAGCTTCAAAACATGGGTAGGGAGCGCACGTACGTACACACGGACGACACGGACGTACACACGGACGTACACACGCACGTACACACGACGCATACACACGCATACACGGACGTACACACGGACGTACACACGGACGTACACACAGACGCATACACAGACGTACACACGGACGTACACACGGACGTACACGCACGCACACACGGACGCATACACACGGACACGGACGCATACACGGACATACACAAGGACATACACACCGACGTACACACCACACGGACGTACACACGGACGTACACACGGACGTACACACGGACGTACACACGGACGCACACACGGACGTACACACCGACGTACACACGGACGTAGACACGGACGTACACACGCACCCTGTCAGGCGTCTCCTCCATGTATTATAAGGGTCAAAGAGACTCTCCAACAGCATTAGGCCATACTGAATCACTGTCTGGAGGGACGACTGATCCGCAGGCTGCTTCTTCAGCTGAAACACACACACACACACACACACACACACACACACACACACACACACACACACACACACACACACACACACACACACACACACACAAAACAAAGACACACACACACACACACATATTTACTTGACCTTGAGTGGGCTTTCAAAACAAAGACATCTCAGAGCAAATAATAACAAACACAGCTACACACTTTTACTAAATACACATTCCTCTTTATGACACTCTTCACTTCTAAATACACATTCCTCTTTATGACACTCTTCACTTCTAAATAAACATTCCTCTTTATGACACTCTTCACTTCTAAATACACATTCCTCTTTATGACACTCTTCACTTCTAAATACACATTCCTCTTTATGACACTCTTCACTTCTAAATACACATTCCTCTTTATGACACTCTTCACTTCTAAATACACATTCCTCTTTATGACACTCTTCACTTCTAAATACACATTCCTCTTTAAGACACTCTTCACTTCTAAATAAACATTCCTCTTTATGACACTTCACTTCTAAATACACATTCCTCTTTAAACTCTTCACACATTCCTCTTTATGACACTCTTCACTTCTAAATACACATTCCTCTTTATGACACTCTTCACTTCTAAATACACATTCCTCTTTAAGACACTCTTCACTTCTAAATACACATTCCTCTTTATGACACTCTTCACTTCTAAATACACATTCCTATTTATGACACTCTTCACAAACAATACTGACAATATAGACACATTCCACAACACAATGCACAGGTCAGCCACACACCCACTCCTCTATTCTCAGGAAACCAGTTCTGTTTCTTTTAGGTGGAAAAATGTAATGTGGATTTATAGGATAGTATTCTTCTCGTCTCCACTGCATTCTCTGTCTCAATAGACAGTATATTATCATTCTGTCTCAATAGACAGTATATTATCATTCTGTCTCAATAGACGGTATATTATCATTCTGTCTCAATAGACGGTATATTATCATTCTGTCTCAATAGACGGTATATTATCATTCTGTCTCAATAGACGGTATATTATCATTCTGTCTCAATAGACAGTATATTATCATTCTGTCTCAATAGACAGTATATTATCATTCTGTCTCAATAGACGGTATATTATCATTCTGTCTCAATAGACGGTATATTATCATTCTGTCTCAATAGACGGTATATTATCATTCTGTCTCAATAGACGGTATATTATCATTCTGTCTCAATAGACGGTATATTATCATTCTGTCTCAATAGACGGTATATTATCATTCTGTCTCAATAGACGGTATATTATCATTCTGTCTCAATAGACGGTATATTATCATTCTGTCTCAATAGACAGTATATTATCATTCTGTCTCAATAGACAGTATATTATCATTCTGTCTCAATAGACAGTATATTATCATTCTGTCTCAATAGACAGTATATTATCATTCTGTCTCAATAGACAGTATATTATCATTCTGTCTCAATAGACAGTATATTATCATTCTGTCTCAATAGACAGTATATTATCATTCTGGCTCAATAGACAGTATATTATCATTCTGGCTCAATAGACAGTATATTATCATTCTGGCTCAATAGACAGTATATTATCATTCTGGCTCAATAGACAGTATATTATCATTCTGGCTCAATAGACAGTATATTATCATTCTGGCTCAATAGACAGTATATTATCATTCTGGCTCAAAAGTAAAAGTATATTAATCTAGAGTATGAATGAGTGATATTGTATAGTTTGCAGATCCTCCATTGTTGAAAATTACTAATGTGTAACTTAAGTGTGTGTGTGTGTATATGAGGTTCATCTAGGATTGTGTCTTACCTGAGTCAAGCAGAAGTTTAACAGTTTAATGGTCTCGAAGACAAAGCCTGGGTCTTCTCTGGGTCAATGTTTTCCATATTCCTGAAGAACAGAGAGACTCAGATCATTAAATTGTCACCAATCTTTTTCTGATCTCACTGTCATCTAGCATGAGCTTCTAGCAGATTTTTCTCATGTTATCTAGCATGAGCTTCTAGCAGATCTTTTATCAGCTTCTAGCAGATCTTTTCATGTTTTCTAGCATCAGCTTCTAGCAGATTTGTTCTTGTTATCTAGCATCAGTCATGGGTAGAAATGATGGGCAGAGTCATTCAACAAAGGGGTGAACTGAGGGTCATAGAACATATAAGGTCTACCTGCAGACGATAATGAAGAACTTAATAAGCAGCAGGGGGTGCAGGGTGCTGTTGTTACTGTCGCCCCCAGAGAGGTGCAGGGTGCTGTTGTTACTGTCGCCCCCAGAGAGGTGCAGGGTGCTGTTGTTACTGTCGCCCCCAGAGAGGTGCAGGGTGCTGTTGTTACTGTCGCCCCCAGAGGGGTGCAGGGTGCTGTTGTCACTGTCGCCCCCAGAGAGGTGCAGGGTGCTGTTGTTACTGTCGCCCCCAGAGAGGTGCAGGGTGCTGTTGTTACTGTCGCCCCCCCCACTGTCGCCCAGAGGGGTGCAGGGTGCTGTTGTTACTGTCGCCCCCAGAGGGGTGCAGGGTGCTGTTGTTACTGTCGCCCCCAGAGGGGTGCAGGGTGCTGTTGTTACTGTCGCCCCCAGAGAGGTGCAGGGTGCTGTTGTTACTGTCGCCCCCAGAGAGGAGCAGGGTGCTGTTGTTACTGTCGCCCCCAGAGAGGTGAATGGCACTGTGTGATAGCTGGTCACTGAAGAACACCAGTATGTCCCTGGGTATGAGGGGAACCTCCGTAATATAGTTCTCCAGCCTGAGAATGTAGGAAAGAGGGAGGGGAAGAGGAAGGGGAGAAGAGGGAAGAGGAGGAAGAGGAGAGGGAAGGAGGAGAGAGGGAAAGGGAGAGGAAGGGGAGGGAGAGGAGGGAGGGGAGAAGGAAGAGGAGGAAGAGGAGAGGGAAGAGGGAGAGAGAGGGAAAGGGGGAGAGGAGGGAGGAGGGAGAGAAAAGAGGGGAGGGAGAAGAGGGAAGAGGAGGAAGAGGGAGGGAAGAGAGGAGAGAGAGAGGAAAGGGAGAGGAAGGGGGAGGAGAGGGAAGAGGGAAGGGAGAAGGGAAGAGGGGGAGAAAGAGGAAAGAGGGAGTGAGAGGGGAGAGAAAATAGGGAGGGGAGAAAAAGGGGAGAGAGAGGGGGGAGAAAGAGGGAGGGGAGGGGAAAGAGGGAGAGGGAGGGAGGGAGAAGGGGAGAGAGAGAGGGGGAGGAAAGAGGGAGGGGAGAGGGAAGAGAAAGGGGAGAGAGGGAGGAAAGAGGGAAGAGAAAGGAGAGAAAGGGAGAGAGAGGGGAGAGAAAAGAGGGAGGGGAGAGGGAAGAGGGAGGGAGAGAAAGGGGAGAGAGAGGAGGGAGAGAAAAGAGGGAGGGAGAGGGAAGAGAAAGGGGAGAGAGGGAGGAGAGGAAAGAGGGAGGGGAGAGGGAAGAGAAAGGGGGGAGAGAGAGAGGGGGAGGAAAGAGGGAGGGGAGAGGGAAGAGAAAGGGGAGAGAGAGGGGAGAGGGGAAAGAGGGAGGGGAGCGGGAAGGGGGAGAGGGAAGAGAAGGGAGGGGAGAGAAAAGAGGGAGGGGAGAGGGAAGGGGAGAGGGAAGAGAAAGGGGAGAGAGAGGGGAGAGGAAAGAGAAAGGGGAGCAGGACGAGGAGAGAGAGGGGAGAGGAAAGAGAAAGGGGAGCAGGACGAGGAGAATGGGTCGGGGAGAACAGGTGGTGGAGAGGAGCGGAGTGGGGAAGAGGAAGGCGAGAGGAAGAAGAAGAGATGAGAGAGAGGATGGTGCTGTTTTACTACTTTACTATAAACATGTCAAAATTACACCTCTGGATTGGTAATAAGGTCAGAGTTCATCCAACTCAGTTGGACACAAACCACCTGTAGCCTACAGTATGCCTCCCTCAGCAGGGATTTGGTAACATATTGATGAATTAAAGAAAGAACCTGCCTGCACACTAATAATGCTCCTATAATGTGATGTGCATACAACAATGTGACTTTCAATGTTACTTTCAAAATGTCAATGAGGTTATCCCATCTGTGAAAGAGAGCCCTTCACTATGGACAAAATGTATATTTTATTGACATTTTTAAAGTGTAGATTACTGTGAAGTAATGTTATTTATTTTCTATTTCAGCTCAACCTGCACTTTCTATCATCTCCTAACATGTCCTGTTGTTTTAGCATGGCTCATTATGTTGCCTAATTAGTGGGTGTGGCTAATTGGTGGGTGTGGCTAATTGGCACGTGGTCCTGAGATGTGTAATCAGGGCCTGTGTTTCCCTGAAGGCGTTTCCTGACTGTGTGGAAGAGACTGTGTTTGTTTTAGCCCCCAGACATGTGAATTTACTTTCCAAGTCTGCAGTTTATTTAAAATTAACTACTTTTCCAACTATCTCATTGCTCAGATCCACTTTTATGCCTTTTAGATCACAAGGTATCAGCCAGCTGGTCACACACCCTGTGATCAGTGCCCTGAGGATTCCCCTTGTTACAGATCTAGGATCTGGTCAAAAGTAGTACAGGGAATAGATTGCAATTTGGGACAAAGGGAATACATTTGAGCCAATCAGTCAACTCACCTGCGAGGCTCCAGTGACTGCACATAAACAAGCTTCTCAAAGGAAGCCACAAAAGCCTCCAGCCACTGCTGCAGGCAGCCCTCATCTTTCTGCAGGAGGGAGGAGGGGAAGAGAGACAGAGGATGAGTCTCCAGTCATACTGGCACAAGTCTGATCTGGGTTGATGTGATTGATGCTTCTCGGTACAACACCAAGGGAAATCCCTGGCAACATTTGTTGCATGGCAATAACATTTTCTGATTCTGAAGTCACACGTGCAGAACTAGTAAACACAACATGGGAAAAGCACAGTGCACGTGGACCAGTGCACGTTAACATTCCGTTTATAGGACTGGACCCTGTGGTTGATGTTTTCTGGTCACCGTGCGAACAGGTTGTCCTTATGCAGTGTGTTACACTCAGACTCTAAACAACAACCTGAGGGGGCTGACATCTCTTGTTTTTGCAACAGGAAGTTACAGCAACCTTACGAAAGTGATGGCACATTCAGGAGCATATGAGATAATGCATTCAAGCCTTTTTTCTAAATAGTAGGCCTATGGCTGAAAAACACGACCACGAAAGGAACAAGCTACGCATTTATTTATAGGCCAAATAAATAAAACATTGGTTAAGTCATGTACATGATTTATGCACAAAGAATGTGGCTTCCTTTCATCATCAATCAACTTATCCATCCTTAACTCCATTAAATACTGTGCTTTAAATGGAAAGGGACAGGGTGACTGGCCTTCAACGATCACACAGGGACACGTATACAGAGTTCTACTGTAGGTTCTGTAACAGGGACATGTATTCAGAGTTCTACTGTAGGTTCTGTAACACAGGGACATGTATACAGAGTTCTACTGTAGGTTCTATAACACAGGGACATGTATACAGAGTTCTACTGTAGGTTCTGTAACACAGGGACATGTATACAGAGTTCTACTGTAGGTTCTATAACACAGGGACATGTATACAGAGTTCTACTGTAGGTTCTATAACACAGGGACATGTATACAGAGTTCTACTGTAGGTTCTGTAACAGGGACATGTATACAGAGTTCTACTGTAGGTTCTGTAACACAGGGACATGTATACAGAGTTCTACTGTAGGTTCTATAACACAGGAACATGTATACAGAGTTCTACTGTAGGTTCTATAACACAGGGACATGTATACAGAGTTCTACTGTAGGTTCTATAACACAGGGACATGTATACAGAGTTCTACTGTAGGTTCTATAACACAGGGACATGTATACAGAGTTCTACTGTAGGTTCTATAACACAGGGACATGTATACAGAGTTCTACTGTAGGTTCTGTAACACAGGGACATGTATACAGAGTTCTATTGTAGGTTCTATAACACAGGGACATGTATACAGAGTTCTACTGTAGGTTCTGTAACACAGGGACATGTATACAGAGTTCTACTGTAGGTTCTGTCAATATCGCAGCTCTTATCTGCCTCATCATATCCTGCTACTCTCCTCCTATCAAGTCACACTACGTTTCCCATCTCTCACATAGCCTCATCTAGCCTGGTCCCAGATCTGTTTCCCATCTCTCACATAGCCTCTTCTAGCCTGGTCCCAGATCTGTTTCCCATCTCTCACATAGCCTCATCTAGCCTGGTCCCAGATCTGTTTCTCATCTCTCACATAGCCTCATCTAGCCTGGTCCCAGATCTGTTTCCCATCTCTCACATAGCCTCATCTAGCCTGGTCCCAGATCTGTTTCCCATCTCTCACATAGCCTCATCTAGCCTGGTCCCAGATCTGTTTCTCATCTCTCACATAGCCTCATCTAGCCTGGTCCCAGATCTGTTTCTCATCTCTCACATCGCCTCATCTAGCCTGGTCCCAGATCTGTTTGTGCTCTTTTCCTACTCCATTGCTGTCATTGTCAAGCCAAGGAGTTGGCAAGCGAGCAGAAACAGACTGGAACCCAGGCTACTATTGACTAAACAACTAGAGCACCACAGAGAGACTGAGTACTATCTACTATTGATGTCACTAAACAACTAGAGCACCACAGAGAGACTGTGTACTATCTACTATTGATGTCACTAAACAACACTAGCACCACAGTGAGACTGAGTACTATCTACTATTGATGTCACTAAACAACTAGAGCACCACAGAGACTGAGTACTATCTACTATTGATGTCACTAAACAACTAGAGCACTATCAGAGAGACTAGAGCACCACAGAGAGTACTATCTACTATTGATGTCACTAAACAACTAGAGCACCACAGAGACTGAGTACTATCTACTATTGATGTCACTAAACAACTAGAGCACCACAGAGACTGAGTACTATCTACTAATGATGTCACTAAACAACTAGAGCACCACAGAGAGACTGAGTACTATCTACTAATGATGTCACTAAACAACTAGAGCACCACAGAGAGACTGAGTACTATCTACTAATGATGTCACTAAACAACTAGAGCACCACAGAGACTGAGTACTATCTACTAATGATGTCACTAAACAACTAGAGCACCACAGAGAGACTGAGTACTATCTACTAATGATGTCACTAAACAACTAGAGCACCACACAGAGACTGAGTACTATCTACTATTGATGTCACTAAACAACTAGAGCACCACAGAGAGACTGAGTACTATCTACTATTGATGTCACTAAACAACTAGAGCACCACAGAGAGACTGAGGACTATCTACTATTGATGTCACTAAACAACTAGAGCACCACAGAGAGACTGAGGACTATCTACTATTGCAGTGTGGCTCAGTATAAGCCTCCCTCACCCTATCAACATATCAATCTATCTTAGGAACATATGTTATCAGTCGTAGAGATAGAGGTCAGTGGTAACATTCATTGATGTGCAACTGACGTCTCACGTTCAAATCATCTAAGAACATCTAGTGATGGTGCACTGTGACAGAGACACTTTAAACCTAGTTTGCTAGCTCCATTACAGTCACACAGAGACATGCTACATCAGCTCAGCTTTCTACTAGGGAGAAAAGAAACAGCATGGTGTTGAAGTGAAGACCGACCCTGACTTCACACAGAGCCCAACGTTAGAGAGACGCAAAGCCTTCTTCACGTGAGAACGAGGAGTGTTATTTTCTTCCACACATCAGGCGGTGTGTGGAGTGAGGGACTACAGTTCCCACAAGGGCCAACCTGACTCATTACACCCAAACAACATCAGGTGGTGTGTGGAGTGAGGGACTACAGTTCCCACAAGGGCCAACCTGACTCATTACACCCAAACAACATCAGGTGACACCACATGACCTGACAATTAGTCAGGCACTTCCCTATGAGACGCCTACTTCTACTGCTGCTAGTTTAGTAATGAACCATGCCTCGTTGATGCTTGCAGCCTGAAAGACGCCCACAGGCCCCTATAGAGGAAGTTAGCTACATTGTCAACAGCTGGCAGCAGCATCAATATGGCTGCAAGGCACAATCCAAAACATACTTCAGAAACCCTCTGTTTAAAGATCACTACTGCTGGCAAATGTGTAACTTCAGCAAACGTCTTTTGAAATCAGCAGAGGGAATGCAACAGATGTGAAATCCAACATACAGTAAGATGCAGTGCATCAATGTGAGTGGATGAAGATTTTATATCTTCACGTTTTCTGTAATCAATCTAGAATGAAATTATAATATTAGCCTACCAGTTGACTGTCATTTGTGGGCCAGTCCATGTCTCATTGCATGTGTCTGGGAGGGCAGGGAGAAGGGGTTCAGAGGAACCCAGTCTCAGTGAGCCCTCCTGGGTCCTAGGTTATCAGGGAGTCCAGAGTCAGAACAGTAGGTCCAGACCAGGCCCACAGGGTGCTTCAGCTCTTCAGAGTAGTAAGTAGCACATCGCTCCTAATCAGCACTAGTGTCTGTCTGTCCGTCTGTCGCTTACTCGCTCCGTCTCTCTCTCCTTCTGTCAAGCAACCAGGAAATGTCAAGTCACTATAACCGAAACACATTTCCTCCACACGACGCTCAAACTCAGCCTCTTCATAGTAGGCCTCTTCCTCTTTAGTTACTGGAGCTATTTGTGAAGCAGATGGGGATGTCGGTAAGGGCTCGACCCAACAGCATCCTCCAACTATCTAGCACTGCATGTACTCAGCCTTCTACTTCTCAGAATGACTGACGTGTGTGTGGGAACACAGTTGGTTGTGAACAAAATGTTTGAACAGTTCGATGAGTTGTTGTGGAACCCAAAATATCTGACTAGGTGATAATAGGTTTATTTTTCTGAAGAAGAACTGTGTTTCTGAATGACTTTTGTATTGGGAAGTGTTAGATCTGTTCACTGGAAAGCTGACTATAGCTTCAGTATGACAGTCATTACAAGTTACTTGACCGATGTGTACCTGCTCTGCACAGTAAGGCACAAGTAAAAGTCTCAGTACAAATATAATATGCCCTCACGTCTTCATCTGTGATCCAAGTTTAGCCATTATGGCTTTCCATAAACACGTGTCCTTTATTCATTTTAAAAGCCACCTCATAGCCTGACCATCTGTCTGTCTCAGTGACATAAAAATAGAATTACCTTGAAATAATCCCATTATTGTCAGTTATCCACAGTAGAGGTCTGCACTGGACTGATTTCTTCATTCTGCACCACGCCCGCAGGTGTTCTGTGCGACTCCCACGCGCAGATTTTCATACTGCACCGCACCCGCAGGTGTTCTGTGCGACTCCCACGCGCAGATTTTCATACTGCACCGCGCCCGCAGGTGTTCTGTGCGACTCCCACGCGCAGATTTTCATACTGCACCGCGCCCGCAGGTGTTCTGTGCGACTCCCACGCGCAGATTTTCATACTGCACCACGCCCGCAGGTGTTCTGTGCGACTCCCACGCGCAGATTTTCATACTGCACCGCGCCCGCAGGTGTTCTGTGCGACTCCCACGTGCAGATTTTCATACTGCACCGCGCCCGCAGGTGTTCTGTGCGACTCCCACGCACAGATTTTCATACTGCACCACGCCCGCAGGTGTTCTGTGCGACTCCCACGCGCAGATTTTCATACTGCACCACGCCCGCAGGTGTTCTGTGCGACTCCCACGCGCAGATTTTCATACTGCACCGCGCCCGCAGGTGTTCTGTGCGACTCCCACGCGCAGATTTTCATACTGCACCGCGCCCGCAGGTGTTCTGTGCGACTCCCACGCGCAGATTTTCATACTGCACCGCGCCCGCAGGTGTTCTGTGCGACTCCCACTCGTTACTGCAAGAGCTGGTCCCAAACCCAACCGCAGTCCCGCTAAGTTATTTTTGGCGTATATGACATAGCTCTCTTGCCAGCCATGGTCCCAGCAATTTTGCGCCCTATAGACAATATCAAATGCGCAAATTACTTAAGAAATAGGTAGAATTACCAGAGATTCTCACGTAGTCCATTATATTAGGCTATCTATATTTAATACTGGGCTATATCAGCCAATATGGTAGATGTAGTTTGAAGTCAGCAGAGTTGGAGAGACTTACCCTTTCTCTTGAGTTATTTTTATAGCCTACCCTTTGGGAGTTTCGAAATGAGAAATAGACTATGGGTGACCAATATGTATTTCTAGGCAAAAGCCTAATCAAACTTATGAGTCAAACTGTATGCGTAGACGGCTTGACAGAAATAGTAGCAGAAAGGTGAATGTTGAATTTTTGTTGCACACATATCCAGATGATGCTGCGTAAACATTTTGCACAATGACGCTGTCGGTGTGATTGACCTTTTCCTTTTCATGATGATTTGATTTTTTGATTGCAGCTCGACTCACGTTGGTTGAGCGCCCTCCATTTCTTTCCATTAAAAATATTTATTTACAGACACTGTAGTAAACTAGTCTAAACATATTGTAACGACCCTGGGTTTATAAGCGCGGAAATCGACACTGCCGCACGGGCATACTTTTGCGGCACAGTCGATAACGCGCCGGGGCTCGAAGGTCGAGAGTTCGAGACCTGCTCCCTGCTGTTTCATTACATTGGTGTCAGAAGTGATCGGACCTTGCACCCACGACAGTGCGTGTGCTTGGCTGGTGAGCGCGTTCCTGTAAGACGTAGAGTCGCAAGCCAGCGCGAGGACGCACTCTTTGAAAGGAGGGAGTAGTGTAACGACCCTGGGTGTATAAGCGCGGAAATCGACTCTGCCGCACGAGTATGCTTTTGCGGCACAGTCGATAGCGCGCTGGACCTCGGGCTCGAAGGTCGAGGGTTCGAGACCTGCTCCCTGGTGTTTCATTACAATATTTAAAGTTAATTTCATATTTAAGTTAGAGTGAAGTCTATTCATGAACGACAAGGGAAACCAGGCTCCCCCCCCCAAAAAAATAAACATTTTGTTTTTCTCGTCTCTTTGTGTTTCATAATTTTCTTTCAATTCGCAAGAGGCTGAATTAATGAATCTCACAGGAAAAGCAGCGAGAAAACAGCAACCCTCTGTCTCTCTATGTCTAGTCCAAACGAGTGGGACATTCTTGCCGCCAGTAGCGTTGAATGAAAGGGAAGCCAGCGAGCATTAGGCCATCCTTGACAAAAAAAAGTATACAAATTAGCCAATCAGTGTTGAGCTAAACTGAGGGAGATCATATTTGATTGGTCCTATCAAATGGCTTTGAGAGCATAAATCTTTAACAGAAACTACTTGAATTGTTGCATCTCGTCGTTGTTGTTCTCTGGTGGCTATAGCTAGATAGATACAATCGTCCCTTTCCTAAATTCGCCATGGATGGAGATAGGGATTTGGACTTAATTCTCCGTACTGGCCAATGATTGTAGCGGTGATTCTGATCCAACCATTAATTCATACATTGTTGTGCCCCTGGCCTGAGAGGATGGAAGTTCAATATGTAGCTAGTTGTAGAAGTCTAATGTTAACTAATTAACGTTACCCATGAATGGAAGTTAGGCTAGCGAGCAAGCATTTTATTTAGGTAGCCTAGAACAACAACCAAATACAAGCGTGTACTGTATGACAGAGTGGGAGACCGTTTCGCCAACATGAGAGAGGAGGATGGCATTGGCCTTTCTCTACATGTTAGGTGAGTAAACAGGTTTTTCTACTTGCACGAACGCACAAACATAAATCAGAAGTATGGACAGACATGATATTTAGGTGATGTTGATTGGACTAAATAGTTTTTGTTATCTTTTAGTTGTCACTGTTTTAGACTAAGCAGAGGTGATTTGATGATGTTGAAGTTGACTAGTGCAGAAATAGAGGAGGCAGCTCCTGTTTTCTTAGTGATTTGCGGTAACTGTCTGTGGTTCTAAATCAATAGTAGTTTAGTGGTCCGGAAATGTCAAGCATTAACTTGCTTAAGCAAGCTGTAGGTCATGTAACTGTCTTACTAAAAGGTTAAATAAATAAAATAAACATGCGTCGTGGACTTCACTGGACGGAGGTTGCTATCCGGTTTTGTGATTAAAACAAAGGTGTGGTTGAATTTATTCTGCCACTGTCTTATTGTCTCGGCCTATATATCACAGTCACAAGGCATATAAATAAACAGCAAACAACGCAATTATCACAACACATACAGTGTAGGTTGTAATATGGCTACACTTGGCTTCCCAGGTCATTTTACACACGCACCGCTACTGTTAAGTTAACTGGCACGTGATTCTTCCGCCCATGTGGCCAGCCTACTCTATTTCAATGACACCACACATACTAGGCCCACTTGAACTCCCACGCCGACTACGACAGGAGAGGTAGGCTACTGAAGTTGAAGCGGCGAATTATGAGAGTTTGAAAAATGTTATTGTAATACAATAGATAGGCTTAGGCTAACTCATACAAAGCAGCAGTGATGATTTCAGCATGTACATCTTGGTGGGGGAAAAAAAAGTGGGATGCATGCCAGCAAAGCCAGTACACAACACAACACTAAACAATACATGAATTGCACTTTAACAGGGACAAACTGTTAGGGCCTCCATAAAGCTGTCCCAACAGCAGTCCCAACATATTGCTTCTGCTACACCTGGTTATCAGGGGAGCTTCATCTGGCAGCGAAACAGTTAATTCAGCCTCATTTACTGCCCTTTAAAAAAACACAGCTGATATGGCTGACTTGTTTAAACAAATGTGGTTTCTACTGGCAACTGAGATGTACAAACTATGGCATATGGGGACGACAAGCAGATAAGAGGCCATCTGTAATTTGGATTAAGACAATGAGCGAGCTAGGACCGACGTATTCACTATAACAATTTGTTTAGCCCTTTTGAAATGTACAGCAACACAATTCAGAACATGGGCCGTTCTTACAGTGTTCTCTCTGTACACCAAGTCAGAACCGTAGGATAAATAAAGGGGGCATATAAGCAGACAATGAAAGCTCTTACAATATTTTGATTACATTTCTCAAAAACAGGTTATAGGCTATATGTGCGCCACCATGTGAGAACAGTAGGCTAAATTAAGAAGGGTAAATATACTAAATTCTTTGGGTGAAGCACTAACATCTTATGGGCTACTAACTTCTTACTACATAACATACACTTAGTATTACTTTCTTAGCTACCGTATACACATCTCCCTGGCATAGTACATCATTTATGCAGCAGCGTACAATACATATTTGGACTCACCTTGTTGTGCTGTGCTCACTTGAACAGAAGGGTGACGCGGCAGTCCTTCGCGGGCAAATTTTGTCAAAGTCGGTCATTCTCTGGATTTATGGTGCTTTCAAAACAACTGGGAACTCGGGGGAAACCATTGTGGAATCATGATGACGTCATTGATCTTCAGGTCGTAGCTCTAGAAAGAGGCCGGATTTACAATGCTGAGTTGGATGACCGTTCAAAACGTTTATTTCCTACTTCCCAGTTGTCTTGAACTCACTGAAGTCAAGATTTTTGCAGTTCCGAGTTAACAGTTGTTTTGAGCGCGGCACAAATCATGCTTCATTGACAGCATGGCCAATGTTGAATGTTTGTCATTTAATCCCAGATTTGGGACCACACAGCGACTCCACTGAATAGCAGGCTAGTGATTGCTTTGCAATGATTTCAGTTAGCCACTGTCACTGAGTCCTTCCAAACCACTCATTGTTGAATTTGCGAAGTCAAGGGGTCTGAATACACTGTATATTTAAACTGTTCTGTATCTAGCGGGGTTATATTCTAGCTGTTCTGCATCTAGCGGGGTTATATTCTAGCTGTTCTGTATTCTAGCTGCATCTAGGGTTATATTTATATTCTAGCTGTTCTGCATCTAGCGGGGTTAAGCTGTTCTGTTCTATCTAGCGGGGATTATATTCTAGCTGTTCTGCATCTAGCGGGGTTATATTCTAGCTGTTCTGTTATATTTAGCTGTTCTGCATCTAGCGGGGTTATATTCTAGCTGTTCTGCATCTAGCGGGGTTATATTCTAGCTGTTCTTCTGCATCTAGCGGGGTTATATTCTAGCTGTTCTGCATCTAGCGGGGTTATATTCTAGCTGTTCTGCATCTAGCGGGGTTATATTTAGCTGTTCATCTAGCGGGGTTATATTCTAGCTGTTCTGCATCTAGCGGGGTTATATTCTAGCTGTTCTGCATCTAGCGGGGTTATATTCTAGCTGTTCTGCATCTGCGGGGTTATATTCTAGCTGTTCTGCATCTGCATCTAGCGGGGTTATATTCTAGCTGTTCTGCATCTAGCGGGGTTATATTCTAGCTGTTCTGTATCTAGCGGGGTTATATTCTAGCTGTTCTGCATCTAGCGGGGTTATATTCTAGCTGTTCTAGCGGGGTTATATTCTAGCATCGGGGTTATATTCTAGCTGTTCTTCTAGCGGGGTTATATTCTAGCTGTTCTGCATCGGGGTTATATTCTAGCTGTTCTGCGGGGTTATATTCTAGCTGTTCTGCATCTAGGGGTTATATTCTAGCTGTTCTGCATCTAGCGGGGTTATATTCTAGCTGTTTTGTAGCTAGTGGGCATCCAGTGTGGGTACAGCAGATGGGGCCTGAGTGCCAGTCTGTTTGTGCTACAGTGGTTCTTCCTTTTAAAGTTGTCATACTGCGGCACACCCTGCGTGCTGCTGCAGCATTCTGTGGCACGTCATTTAATTCCCAGCCATTTCTTCTGTTACTGCAAGTTATTGCTAGTTTGACCACCAGGGGGCATCTTTAAGAAGCATTTGATAGTATTCCGTATTGGCATTTCCAGAGAATTTAAAACCTGTTTTGTAATAACATAGTATATGGGATTGATTTTAAGAAATTTGGCTTAATTAGCTTGATTAATATTATGGTGTTAAAATGTAAACAATGTCAACAACAAAAAATAATATTGGAACTCTGCAGACTTCCCATTGTTTCCTATGGGGGAAATATAGGCATGTCTGTCTATTTTGCAAAATATCTGGCAATGTGTATGTTTTTTTTTTTTCAAGTCAGGTGTAACCGGTGTGAAATGGCGAGGTAGATAGCAGGGTGCGCGCTAATAGCGTTTCAATCAGTGACGTCACTCACTCTGAGACCTGGAAGTAGTTGCTCTGCAAGGTCGGCGGCTTTTGTGGAGCGATGGGTAACGATGCTTCGAGCGGGGCTGTTGTCTGAATTTAAAACCTGTTTTATATGTGTGCAGAGGGTCCCTGGTTCGAGCCCAGGTAGGGGCGAGGAGAGGGACGGAATCAAAACTGTTACACAGGCACCATTTTAAATTAGGAGAATCTCCTCTTTGTAATTATGTAAGTCTGGGCAGCGATTGTCATCGATCGCTAGACCAGAAATAGACAAGTTTTTATTTTTTCCCTACTTTTTCATTACGCAGACAGAAGCACAGTTGACACCATCGAGGTGCGGATGTTTACTTTCTACACAAGTAGTTTTTCTCCAGTTTCGTCCGAACAGATTGTAGTGGTAAAATAAAGGGATACCTTTTTTAATGGAATTCTAAGCATCACTCCAGTAGTTAGTTAGCCTATAGTTAATATACTGGCAAGTTTGATGTATAACTACTAACGTTAGGACAGCGTAGCTAACATACCGGTGCATACTGCTGTAATGATATGCTATGTGGTTCATAAGGACAGCGTAGCTAACATACCGGTGCATACTGCTGTAATGATATGCTATGTGGTTCATAAGGACAGCGTAGCTAACATACCGGTGCATACTGCTGTAATGATATGCTATGTGGTTCATAAGGACAGCGTAGCTAACATACCGGTGCATACTGCTGTAATGATATGCTATGTGGTTCATAAGGACAGCGTAGCTAACAACTTGTCAGCCAACATAACGTGTAAGGTAACTTATTTGAAAAGTCATTACTTTATTACATTGAGTAGCAAGTAAGTCCTGTCTGGTCCAGCGACATTTTTAGCTTGACTCATTATGACGTCATAACAACTTACATCTGGTTCGACCGTAATGTTTTGTCAGTCATCTTCGTTGAAGAATGCCACAAGGCAAGGGTGGCTCGCATCAAAATGTGTCATTGGAACCACTTGGTCATATAAAAACCTAGGGACCCAAATGCATAATGAGGAACCACTGTATCATGAAAACTCCTTGTCACTCATTGTCATGTTTGGCATAATAATAGCACCAACAGACTGGCACTTAGGCTTCATATGCCTTACCGACAATCAAGCTGTTCAGTATCTAGTCTTGTGGGCGTCCAGTAATAAGACGGACGGCCTTGCACAAATCCACAGCTGACTAGTGAGACTAATGGTACTAGAGACAGGCTGACTCACATTATGATGCAATTACAGAGTACTTACAGAGGAGTAGCTCCTTTATAACTTAACGTCTCTGTTTTCAGTCTTACTGTATTCAGAAATTATCTCTACACCCACTCAGCCACATTAGTTGTCTCATTCATCAGGTTGCTGGAAGCTTTATGTCGACCTCAATGGGATTTCATCATGCTGGTTAAAAATCTCTCAATCTCTAGAATAAATGACTCTACTTAGGCAAGACATAAAAAGGGCTTTTACCATTGTCTGTGTCTCAATTCCCAGCATTAAAGTCTTCACCTCGCTATGAGGAAACCCTCGATGAAACCAATGTCCTTTTCTGTGTTCTCTAGGCGTTAACTGGCTTAAAGGAAGTGATGAAGGTGTTGCTCTTTTCACTGCAAAGCTGCAATCAAAACAAAGTATTACAGCCTCTGGACTGGGCCACAACAGTAGGAAGCCTGGGACTTACAACACTCATTCCTGTGTGTTCAGGTTGAGACACACGGCCTCATCAACTTAGTGATGATATGACAACAGTAGGAAGCCTGGGACTTACAACACTCATTCCTGTGTGTTCAGGTTGAGACACACGGCCTCATCAACTTAGTGATGATATGACAACAGTAGGAAGCCTGGGACTTACAACACTCATTCCTGTGTGTTCAGGTTGAGACACACGGCCTCATCAACTTAGTGATGATATGACAACAGTAGGAAGCCTGGGACTTACAACACTCATTCCTGTGTGTTCAGGTTGAGACACACGGCCTCATCAACTTAGTGATGATATGCCTCATCAACTTAGTGATGATATGACAAAAGACCAGGCTTTCTACACAACCTCATTCCTGTAAAAAAAGCTTTGGAGTCGTACCAGTAATGGAATTAGGGCGTTTTCACAGTTTTCAGCTACAGTTCCAATCAGAGGTAGATTTATTTTGTTACATTGTGTTTGTTGTTATCTGGTCTGGTTGGTTTCACATTGCCAAAAATGTCAAACAAAAATCCCTAAACAAAACCACGTGTCCATAATCCATTGAGGATTATCATGAAACTTCACGTGTGTCCCAATCTTCATACTCCTTTGGTCTTCCAACAACACGCGGTAAGATACAGAGCAGTAGCTGCTCCAGGGGAGACGTGAACACATTTAGTTCAGGGCCTTTCTGAGCTACTCTAACTGCAGCTGCTGTTTGTATTGATTGATTTATTTCACCTTTTATTTTAAAATCAGGGAGTCATACTGAGACCAAAGTCTCTTTTACAGATGAGCCCCGAGTTGACTAAGGATGACAAAGATAAACACATCAAGTAAGTAGATCTACATCATCCAACTCAATTCAAAGATAACACAACGTGTCTGATGAGATGCTGTGGAGACCAAAATATCTGATCAGCTGATAAGCCTTCTTTTGAACATACTGTAGATCTGGGAAGTGTCCTGCTTAACCAGGGCACACAGGAAAGGTGACAATAACCACATGTTGATATCTGAACATACTGTAGATCTGGGAAGTGTCCTGCTTAACCAGGGCACACAGGAAAGGTGACAATAACCACATGTTGATATCTGAACATACTGTAGATCTGGGAAGTGTCCTGCTTAACCAGGGCACACAGGAAAGGTGACAATAACCACATGTTGATATCTGAACATACTGTAGATCTGGGGAGGCACATCATGTCTGGCCATGCTCCTATCGCACAGATCCTCAGATGGACATGGTCCTGTACTGTACACCAGGGACATAATATCAACAAACACTAACAGACTGAAACAGCACTGGGATTCACACTTAACTACAGACAAAACATCTTGCATGGGTGAATACTGACTACATTCATCTTGGTAATATCCTACATGGGTGAATACTGACTACATTCATCTTGGTAATATCCTACATGGGTGAATACTGACTACATTCATCTTGGTAATATCCTACATGGGTGAATACTGACTACATTCATCTTGGTAATAGCCTACATGGGTGAATACTGACTACATTAATCTTGGTAATATCCTACATGGGTGAATACTGACTACATTCATCTTGGTAATAGCCTACATGGGTGAATACTGACTACATTCATCTTGGTAATAGCCTACATGGGTGAATACTGACTACATTCATCTTGGTAATAGCCTACATGGGTGAATACTGACTACATTCATCTTGGTAATATCCTACATGGGTGAATACTGACTACATTCATCTTGGTAATATCCTACATGGGTGAATACTGACTACATTCATCTTGGTAATATCCTACATATTGTGAAACGTCCATGTTCCATCCATATAGAGCCTAGTGTTCCACTACCCTTGTGTTCCTCCTCTTACCAATAGTTCCCTTATTTCAAGCTGAAGTACAAAAAGAGAACTTTGTTACATTTCAAAATTACAAACCACAAATACAAGGGGAATCTAAACGATATTTACAGATACAGGAAATGAGTACAAAGTAGTACAACAGAAGGCAATGTGGTGTCCCTAATGGCACCCTATTCCCTATGTAGTGCACTACTTTTGACCAGAGCCCTGGTTAAAAGTAGTGCACTATAAAGGGAATAGAGTGCCATTTGGATTGGAATGCACCAATGCATCCATTGCCACACAGTAGCAGGTAATGTCATTGGAGCCAAACACCTGTAAATGTCCCCCTACTAGCCCTTCCTGTCCCCCTACCTAGCCCTTCCTGTCCCCCTACTAGCCCTTCCCTTTTCACCTCCCAAGTCCCCTGAGCCCCTGACCTCTGATAAACACATGTATTACTAATGCAGACGATGACAACAACTTACCCATAATGCAACAG